>NC_083339.1:112677013-112799160 GCF_019175385.1 Lycium barbarum | reverse complement strand
CTCCCCCCCCCCCCCCCCCCCCCCCCCCCCCCCCCCCCCCCCCCCCCCCCCCCCCCCCCCCCCCCCCCCCCCCCCCCCCCCCCCCCCCCCCCCCCCCCCCCCCCCCCCCCCCCCCCTCTCCCTCTACAAATGTTGATAGATTATGTATACATTAATAATAGAAATCTTTTGATTACTGATCTGCGTATTAAATATATATAAAAGCTGGTCTGTATCGTTTTGAGATATATATGATCACCGTGCGTATGAAATCTATATAAATTATATATACTGTAGTTCTTAAAAATGTTAAAAATTAATATATGTACGAAATTTGTATTAATATGATATATATCATTTTTTAGATATATGTGGTCACAATGTGTATGAAATGCGAATAAATTGGATATAAATTAGTCTTAAAATGTGTATGAAATGGATATGGAATCTGGTTTGTATCAATTACAAAATTTATTATATATATCCATGTTTGAAGATGTAGCAAAATTACATTAAAGTTGTATTATAATTGTATGTTGAGTTGTATGAAAATTGTTCTATGAAATTTGAAGAATACAGTTTTAATATAATTTTTATACAAATTTTATACAACCGATAATTACCAATTAGAATGGACTTTTGAGTAAAAGGTGGAGAAAATCAGGGAACAATATCTGTTAATTTGAATGGAAAGAGAAAAGTGGATAAAATAAGGAAAGATCAAGGTGGAGAAAAATCAGGGAACAATATCATATATTTGAATGGGGAGCGAAAAATTGATAAAATAAGGGAAGATCAGTTTCTTATGTTATTTCCATGATTGGCGCTTAACTTATTTACTGTGTTTTATTCATTGTTTTTAATTTACCTGATTAGGATAGATTTTGTAAGAAAACTATTAATGTATTTTATAAACTGAAAAGTTTCGTCATTTCTGTAAATATATCCTTTTACTATGTACATGTAATTTTTTACCCGTCACTTATAGAATTAGTCCATGTATAGACCTTTTCAAAGCCCATTAATTTGCCTGATCTTGTTTCCCGCATTAGATGTCATTTGAAAGTCGAGACATCAATGCAACCTTATTTCTTACTTTTTTCATTTTGTGTGCCACATTAGCATTTGGGAGTCAGGTATTGGTTCTTTGAACAGATCAAAACTTCAGTTCTTATTTTATCATCATTGAAGTTGGAATATTATTTTTAAAAAATTATATTTTAGAAAGTGTCATTTCAATTAAATGTACAAGAATTTGTAGGCTATTTTATAAATAATTTATGGGTCAAAATTACATATTCATAACCCATATTTTAAATTACAAATCTACAGCCCAACATTTTATGACCCAACTTGAATATTCACCTTTATACAACAATATACAAATTTATACACCCACTGTACACAATATATACACCTTATATAAAAGTGTATAATAATGTATAAGACTAGTATACAATATTATGCAACAATATATAACATTATATATTTACTGTAGACAATGTATAAACCTTGTATAAAAGTGTATAATAATGTATAAGACTAGTAAAAACCGAAGAGGAAAAAAATGGCTATGACGGGTAATTAAAATAAAAGGGCTAAAATGGGTAAATATTTTGCCATAATTGGCATATAATGTAAAATTCCCTTTTATATAAATATTCATGTTAATTCCAGTAAAACACTCATATTTTTCTCCAAGTTTGATGCTATAAGAACTGCAATTCATGTGGAAACCTTCTTTTAATTTCTAAAACTGCTAAGATAACCGATAGGACACTCGAACACAATGAGTGCACCATAGTAGTACAATAATATTCTTTCCGTTTCATAATAAGTGGTGTTTTTAGCTTATTCACACCCCTTAAAAAATTGTTCACTCATAGAAATTAGGAGTGTTTTTACTAACTTACCCCTAATCAAATTTTACCTCTTTTCTAGAAAAGCTACGTAGGCCTCATTTGTTTAGATTAAGATTAATATGTCTGAATCTGAATACACATCTGAATATTAAGATGTTCATTAAGATTTAGATGTCTGAATCTGAATGCACATCTGAATATGTCTGAATCTGAATACACATCTGAATATTAAGATGTTCATTAAGATTTAGACGTCTGAATTTGAATGCACATCTGAATATTAATATGTTGTCTCTAGATCTGAATACTGAACGATTAAGACTGTTTGTTTTCAATATCTGAATGTGCATATGGAATTAACCAATATATCAATGAAATATTATAAAAATCTTATTTCAGCAAAATAAATTTATTTTTTGATAGAAAAAAGTATTTTGAATATTTACATTTGATAAATAATTTGAACTATCTAAAATGCAAATAAAAGTTACTCCATATATCAATAATAAATTAGTGTAACAAGGTAACACTAATATTTTTAAGAATTTGTGCTTATTATTAAAATGGTAAACCTTTCTTGATCAACTGAAAGTGATAGAGAGCTATTACGGCTGAATCCCACAAGATGTTTTCTAGTAAGAAACTTTATTAAAATAAGATAAAAGGGGTAAATTTTTCGATGCTTGACACAATTTCTAAACGTTCTCTGTTGTTTCTTGAAGCTTGTATTATGTATTAAGTTTCAAATTTGATTAGAGGGTTTTGTAGTATTCAAGTTTTTTTTTTTTTTTTAAATTCATTGTTATTGTCATATAGAGTCACTGCGATCTTTCAAAGATTGAGAAGTGGAGGTATGGCTTTTATTGAGAAGATGGATTCACTCGTGTTTAATTTATCTGGTGCAGATTAGAGCATGAACTGGGTAGATATACATGAGATTTCAAACAAAGTTTTTAAGAGACCTCAAAAAACTTCAAGAAAACGATTTTGCAATCCCAGTTAATTAGTTAATTTTTGCGCTTTCTGTATACGGTAAAAACCGGGTATGAGTCAAAATCGGTGATACGGGGAACAGAAGGAAGGAGGTCACAAGAACATAGATGAAGATTTTCATTCTGAACCGGAGGAACGGTCGGACCGGAGGATCGCCCGGACCGGAGCCAAGCGCGGGGCCGATTGGTCCGGTTTCTTCATTATCGGTCGGTCGAGGCCGTTAGTCCGAACATCCGTGGCTATTGGTCCGATAGAGCCGTTGCGCGTGAGCTACGCGTCGGTAGCGTCCTGTCATGGTCAACCACCAACCATGCGTGTGTCAGACCGTACGGTCAACCTAACCCACTCAGAGCTGTCCTTCCTCTTGTTTTTTAATGATTTGTATTGTATGAGGCCCATTGAGGCAACACTATAAATAAAGCTCATCCCTCTCCTTTGTAGAGGTTGGCTTACAATTGTCAAGCACACTTTGTAATAGCAATATATACACAAGATCTCTCTCAAACACCTGATTTCGGTCACATTTGCTGTGTTATTTCTTGCATTACTTCAATCGAATAACATTCACACATTAGTGAAACACACAAATATATAGCAAACCACCGATTATCATTGCTTTCGTCGCATTATATCTATATTTATACCTTTATTTTATCAAGTAGATTGAGGCTTAGCCACGTATCTTATACCCACTCACAAATTCAATTGATTATCCAAATTCGGGGTAAACAGTTTGGCGCCCACCGTGGGGCTAAGATAATAGTGGCCTTTTGCCTTGATCTCTGCCTTACCCATCTAAATCAAAAGCACTTTCTGTTCGTATTTGAAAAAACAAATGTACTAACTGGCTGACAGCGGGCAATCCGGTCACGTCAACAACAACGAAATCGTGGCCGAAAACGATGGAAGCGGTCCACGAGGACCACCGAACCCCATTGACCCTAACCCCATTAATTCGAGGGAGGTCCTCAATCGAAAAAACACCGTCGATCAGGAGAATGCCGCCTTGCCGGCCACTGACCCTCTAAATACCCACAATTCTGTCACTTTGTCCCGGGCACAGGACCGGAGAGAACCGAGTGCGCCGAGTGATAATATTGACTTACGTTTGATTTTTGAAATGTTGCAGGAACAAAGAACGGCGATTGCCGAGCAGGGAATCGCAATAGCCCGGTTGCAAAACGGGGGGAAACAGCGACCCCGGGAAAAACGAGCGGTGTTGCTGAACCCAGAAGGGAGGAGGCACGCGTTATCGAGAGCAATGGATCCGAAGCTGGATCCTCCACCGAGGTTCTGAAAATGCTCGAAACTTTGGCAAAACGGGTAGACTCGACCGAGAAGAGGGTCAAAACATACAACTCTAGGGTGGATTAGATCCCGAGGGCTCCGCCTTTACTGACCGGACTCAAAAAGGTACATCCAAAGGCCTTTCCCTCCGAGTGCGGCCCCGAAGCTAATCACGAAGAGGTTCAAAATGCCGGATATCCAGAAATATGATGGCACAACGGACCCGCACAAGCACGTGACCTCGTACACATGTGCCATAAAGGGTAACGATATAGAGGAGGACGAGATTGAATCGGTACTGTTGAAGAAGTTTGGGGAAACCCTGTCAAAAGGGGCATTGACGTGGTACGACCACCTACTCGAGCATTCGATCACGTCCTTCGAAATGCTCGCCGATGCCTTCATCAAGGTCCACGCCGGTGCCAAAAAGGTACAGGCCCGCAAGGCCGATATCTTCTGAATATCTCAAAGGGACGATGAGTTACTGCGTGAGTTCGTCAACCGGTTCCAAAGGGAACGGATGGAACTCCCCCCGGTTCCAGAGGAATAGGCCGCACAAGCTTTCACAAAGGGGCTCAATGTTCTAAGTTTAACAGCTTCGTTCAAATTAAAAGAAAGTTTGCTCGAATACGAGGCTGTCACATTGGCCGATGTCCATAATCGGTATGAGTCGAAGATTCGGGTGGAGGATGATCAATTCGAGCTCTCCCCGGGCCCGGTAAATATGGATAGAAGTTTTGAGAAACCAAGGAAGGGTTACGAAACAAACGCCGAATCATCGAAGGAAAGGTGCCGGCCATACTCCCATTCGGAGAGGCAAAGTTTTTGGTCGGAAAAGTCAAGGGAGAGCCCAAGCCGTTTCTCAGGTCGGGGCAGCAAGCGGGGCGAACACCCGTCAAACAGCCGGGGGCTCTCACTCAGGAGCGACGCCGGAAGTTCTGCCGGAAACAAGGGTTTGCCAAAAATATCGGAGTACAACTTCAATGTTAATACTTCGGGCCTCGTCTCGGCCATCGGCCGCGTCCCGGATGTAAGATGGCTGAAACCCCTGAGGTCGGATCCGGGCCAGCGGGACTCGAGCTTGGTGTGTGAATACCACGAAACCCATGGTCATAGAACCGAGAATTGTCGCCAGTTGAGAGAGGAGGTAGCCCGGTTGCTGAAGAATGGTCATCTCCGAGAGCTGCTGAGTGAACGAGCCAAAAGTCACTACAAGGAAAGGGAGACCTATCGAAGGACCGAGCCAGAGGAACCTTAGCATACGATCAGCATGATAGTTGGTGGCACCGATGAACCTCGAGGGCCCGTAATGAAACAGGTCAAGGTCTCTGTAGTTCGGGAGAAGCGCAGCCGGGATTATGTACCCGAGGGCTCTATCTCTTTCAGCAACGAGGACGCGGAGGGCATCATTCAACCACACAATGATGCATTGGTAATTTATGTACTTATCTTTAAGACTAAGGTTAAACGTATTTTGATTGACCCAGGTAGCTCGGCCTACATCATCCGGTGGAGAGTGGTCGAACAGCTAGGGCTGCTTGATCAGATCGTACCGGCAGCCCGGGTACTCAACGGGTTCAATATGACAAGTGAAACCACAAAGGGGGAGATCTCATTGCCTGTAAACGTCGATGGCACCATTCAACAAACTGTGTTCTACGTGATCGAAGGGGACATGAAGTATAATGCATTACTGGGCAGGCCCTGGATACATAGTATGAGGGTCGTGCCCTCAACGCTGCATCAGTTACTGAAATTCCCCACCCCGGAAGGGATAAAAACCATCCGGGGTGAACAGCCCGCTGCAAGGGAAATGTTCGCAGTAGAGGAAGCGGCGCCTCGGCCCATAGAATCGGTTCAGAAGGAAAAGGGTGTAACCGGAGGAGAGCGCGCCCAATAGCAATCAAAGCACACCGGGTCAGATCCAGTGCATGAGGAGGATGATTTCGAGGTACCTAGATCGTTCTTCATGCCGGATGACTCGGGTGCAAGCAAATCAACTGTAGAGGAGCTAGAGCAGATCATCCTGTTCGAGTACCTACCGGACAGAAAGGTATACCTGGGCACGGGGCTTACCCCAGAGCTCAGGAGCAAGTTAATTGAATTTCTTCAAGCTAACGCCGATTGCTTCGCATGGTCGCATATAGATATGACAGGTATATCACCAGAAGTAGCAACTCACAAGCTCAGCTTAGACGGGAAGTTTTCCCTGGTGAAACAAAAAAGAAGGCCCATGGCGGAAGTAAAACACGCCTTCGTAAAAGAAGAGGTAACAAATATTTTAAAAATAGGATCTATCCGGGAGGTGAAATACCCGGATTGGCTTGCTAATGTGGTAGTGGTGCCCAAAAAAGGTAATAAATTTCGGATGTGTGTCGATTACAAGGATTTAAAAAAAGAATGCCTGAAGACTCATTTTCGTTGCCTCACATCGATAGAATGATCGATGCGACAGCCGGACATGAGATGTTAAGTTTTCTCGATGCTTACTCCGGGTATAACCAAATACGGATGTACCCGGGGGATCAAGAGAAAACGTCCTTCATCACCCGGTACGGGACTTACTGCTATAATGTGATGCCATTCGGCCTAAAAAATGCCGGTGCAACTTACCAACGCCTAGTTAACAAGATGTTCGAAGAACAAATAGGAAAAATAATAGAAGTTTACATTGACGATATGGTTGTTAAGTCCCTGGAAACAGAGGACCATTTGAAGCATTTGCAGGAAACCTTCGATGTGCTCCGTAAGTATAACATGAAGCTTAACCCGGAAAAATGCGCCTTCGGTGTCCGATCCGGTAAGTTTTTGGGTTTCATGGTGTCAAACCGAGGTATTGAAATCAACCCGGACAAAATCAAGGCCATTGAGGATATCGAGGTAGTGAATAATGTCAAAGGAGTACAGAGGCTCATCGGAAGGATAGCGGCATTGAGTCGCTTCATATCGAGATCTTCGGACAAGAGTCATCGCTTCTTCTCCTTATTGAGGAAAAAGAACGACTTCGTTTGGACACCGGAGTGCCAAGAAGCTCTACAGGAATTGAAGAGGTACTTGTCTAGCCCCCCATTGCTGCACACACTGAAGGCAGACGAGCAGCTCTTTCTCTACATTGCTGTCTCCGAGATAGCGGTAAGTGGCGTCTTGGTCCGAGAAGAATCAGGTACACAATTCCCTATCTATTACGTGAGTAGAACTTTGGGGGATGCAGAGACCCGTTATCCCATATGTGTAGTAACTACTTACCCTCTGAAAAATATCATGCATAAACCGGAATTGTCTGGTAGGTTAACTAAATGGGCTGTAGAAATTAGCGGTTATGATATCGAGTATAAACCTCGAACGACCATCAAATCCCAGATCTTGGCTAATTTCGTGGCAGATTTTACCCCGGCTATGATCCCCGAGGTCGAGAGAGAGCTTCTGCTGACCTCAGGAAAGGCCTCGGGCGTTTGGTCTCTACATACGGACGGAGCCTCGAACCTCAAAGGTTCCAGGCTAGGGATCGTCCTTAGGACCTCAGCCGGGGATGCCATTCGACAGTCCATTAGAACTGCTAAATTGACTAACAATGAAGCCGAGTATGAGGCTATGATTGCAGGTTTGGAATTGGCTCGAAGTATGGGGGCCAAAATAATCGAGGCAAAATGCAATTCTCTTTTGGTCGTGAACCAGGTGAACGGCGTCTTCGAGGTCAAACCCAAGTGGTACTTTATCGATTTAAAGAATGGACCATGCAGCATATACCGAGGGAGCAGAACAGCGAGGCCGATGCATTGGCAAATTTGGGATCCTCGGTCGAAGGGGAGGAAATCAACCCCGGGGCGACGGTGCACTTGTCAAACACGGCCATAGAAAACGGACACGCTGAAATAAACACTATGGGTTTAACTTGGGATTGGCGCAACAAATACATCGACTACTTGCGTGATGGTAAGCTCCCAAACGACCCAAAGGAATCACGGTCACTAAGGACCAAGGCCGCCCGCTTTTGCTTGGTAAAAGGCCAATTGTATCGACGCTCTTTCCTCGGCCCCCTGGCTAAGTGTTTGGGCCCCAGTGAAACGGAATACATGATGAGAGAGGTACACGAAGGAACTCGTGGCAACCACTCCGGTGCAGAAGCTCTGGTCCGAAAAATTATCAGGGCCGGTTATTACTGGAACTGGATAGACAAAGACTCGAAAAATTTTGTCCAAAAATGTGACGAGTGTTAGAAACATGCTCCGATGATTCACCAGCCCGGAGAGTTGCTCCATTCGGTGGTCTCACCTTGGCCTTTCATGAATTGGGGAATGGACATCGTGGGTCCGTTACCCTGGGTACCAGGTAAGGCTCGATTCATTTTGTTTGTGTCTGATTATTTCTCTAAGTGGGTGGAAGCGCAGGCCTTTGAAAAAATCAGAGAAAAGGAGGTCATTGACTTCATATGGGATCACATCATCTGTCGTTTCAGCATCCCCGCCGAGATAACTTGTGATAACGGCCCTCAGTTCGTGGGTGCCAAGGTCAGCAATTTCCTCGAGGGATTGAAAATCAAGAAAATTGTATTAACCCCGTATCACCCGTGTGCAAACGGGCATGCGGAATCCACCAACAAGACGATAATCCAAAATCTGAGGAAAAGACTTGAAGCATCGAAGCACCATTGGAGAGAAATATTGCCGGAAGTGTTGTGGGCTTACAGAACCACGTCCAAATCAAGCACGGGGGAGACCCCATTCTCATTGGTTTACGGGGCCGAAGCCCTTATCCTTGTGGAAGTTGGCGAACCAACTCTCTAGTTCAGGTATACCACCGAGGAATCAAACAAGGAGGCCATGGCCGTGAAGCTCGACCTCACAGATGAACTATGCGAAAATGTGTTGGTTCGTATTGCAGCCCAGAAACAGAGAATGGAAAGATACTACAATCGAAGAGCCAATTTTCGACACTTCCAAGTTGGGGACTTGGTGCTTCGAAAAGTTACCTTACACACCAAGAACCCCAACGAGGGAAAGTTGGGTCCAAACTGGGAAGGCCCGTATAAGATAACCGGGATAACGGGCAAGGGGTCGTACCAGTTGGAGTCCATGGACGGGCAACAGTTGCGTAATAACTGGAATGTGGCTCATCTGAAAAGATATTACTGCTAAGGTATGGGCTCCCCGTGTTCTCCTGTTAACCTTTCTCTTTTGCAGGGAGTCAAGAACGGGATAAAATTAGAGTTTAGGCCTGAAAACACGTGTTGCACTCTTTTCCTTAGTACGGTTTTGTCCCAAAATGGGTTTTCCGACAAGGTTTTTAATGCGGCAACCAGTACAACGTGTTACTTGACAAAAATAAAGGGTGAACGCCCGGGCCAGCGAGGTCACGCCCTCCGAGTGGGGACTTAATAGCACTCACCTGACCTTGCAGCTCGAATCAGTGCTAGGGGAATACTATGCCCACATCGAAGATCACTCCGGTCAAAGAAGACGAAGAAACTCAACACTTGCCAAGGAAAAATTATCCCGGCCATCGGCCATAACCTTCGATGTAAGGACCAAACGATCATAATGAATTGTGTCGCATTTAGCATTCGATGTAAGGACCAAACGATCATAATGAATCGTGTCCCATTTAGTATTTGCTACGACAAAGGCAAAAGGAATGAAAATTCTCATGTGAACAAATATTTGGCAAGTAAATGGGCGTTATCCCGGTGATAACAACCGTATTTCGACACTGCTTCATTCACACGCCCTATACCGGGCACAATGGTCGAAATTGTACAAAGGCAACGAGGTCATAGCGAACCGAGCCAGGTAAGAATAAAAAATTCGACTAAGGCAACGAGGTCATAATGATCCGAGCCAAAATTTAGCCAAGGCCGAAGAAATACCAGCCCTAAAATATTGCCGAAAAAATACCGACCCTAAGGAAATGCCTATCGTGTTTCGGAGACATCTGAATTCACAACGCATCGGGTAAGTCCTACGGGCACGATGAACTAATAACCACGAGCCAGCTCGCCCTCGAAACGGACCAACACTTCCGACCAAAGTAATGTCAAACATTCAAACAAGGAAACCAGAAAGAGGCATTTTTCATTTACACAAAGGGATGTTCTTTACATCGAAAAATTAAAGTCCCACAGAGGCAAAAAATAAAATAAAAGCTAAGTATAGGCCCTAATCTACTCGGAATGGCTGGAACCGGAGCGCTCAGACTCTGTCTGCTCGGAGTCATCGGAGTCGGAACCAAGAGAATCCTTAGCCTCTACTTTGACCCTTTTAGCCTTGGCAATAAGGGCCGGAAGATCGGTGAAGCCATGCTCGGCTTGCTCGAGAGTAATCCTCTGAGACTTCCACTTCTCGTATTCAGCAACAATAGTAGCCTGAGCCTCGGCGGCCTCGACGCTCTTCAGAGCCTCGTCCAAATCAGCCTCGGCCTGGGCCAACTTCGCTGTTAGGGCATCCCGAGCCTCCCCAAGAACATTCTGCATCTGGATGGCCGATTAAAGCTCGGCCTGGAGGGTGTCATTTGCATCGGCCGTTTCCTTAAGTTCGTTCTTCAGGTCATCGCACATCCGGGCCCTATTCTCCGCTTTCTCTTCGAACACCCTAGCACGCTCTTAATACTGGGCACTCTTAGATTCGAGGAGCCGGTTCCTCTCGGCCAAGATGGAAGCATCTGACTTCACCAAATCCAGCTCCTCCCGGAGCTGGGAGAAAGCGGTCTCAAGCTCACCGAGCCTCGAGGAAATTTGAGCTTTATCCCGGTTAAGGTCGATCTTCTCAGCTTCGAGGCTCCGATTGTATTCAGTCATGGCGACCAGCTCACTCCTCAGCTGCCGGTTCTCGACCTTCGCTGCGTCAATCTCGGGCTGAAGATTGGAAAGAGTGACTGCTCGACTCAGCTCCTCCTCCTTCTCCCGATGAAGATGCACATACTTCTCCGTTTCCCGGCCCTGGGCGTCAATTGGCCCTTAAGATCGTCCATCTCCTGCTGGGCGCGAACGAAGGCCTCGTTGACAAGCACCACACTCTATAAAATAAAGCAAGTTAAATTTTTTAACAAGACAGGGTTAAATTCTTAGTAAAGGTGTGCAGAGACGGCTTAAAATCCTACCCGGTTGCCCGCATGCATACCCTCGTTGATAAGGCATTGCCAGGTGACCCCGGTCATCTTCCGCTTGTCCAAATCTGAGACAAGAGGCCTCAGGTAACTCGCTACGCCCACCGGGAGACAAAGGAAGCTGCAGTCCTCGGGGACGGTGACCACGACCGATTTGGTTCCCCTCGGTTCCACGCTCGGCGCCGGAAAAATACGCACCAAGCTGTCCCTGGCCCCAGATTCGGAGGACCGGTTGGCCGACCTCGTGGCCCGAGGGATAGGGAGATGCCCGAATCCAGCAGCTTCGCCGGTAGTGGGAGGGGTGCCCGAGAACATATCGTCAAACTTGTCAGGCCTCGGAGCTGGAGTAGAGGAACTTGGTGCAGCCTCAATATCTTCGGCAAAGATCGGGGGTTCCGCAGTTGCAGTAGGGTCATGCTCGGGCGTCAGATCAACGGCAACGGGGACTTCGATCTCCGGTTTCGGCCCGGTCTTTTGACCGAGTTCAGCAGCGGCCGCCTCCCCGGACCTCCTTATCCTTTGCAGGGGAGCTTCTTCAGAAGAAGTTTCACCTGTAATGTCGACAAAGTCAATCAACCTTAGAGGAGCCGGGGAAAGAATTTCTTCCGCACCTGTTTGTGAGACCGGAACCAGGAGTTCTTCAGCAGTGGAAGGAAGAGGTGAAACGGCAACAGCCTCCTCAGGGATCGGAGCAACGGGGGAATCTGCATCAACTCTCCGAATAATGATGTCGGGCTCTGCTTCATCCCGTGAGGTCCGGGCGACGCTCCTCGCCCTCTTCTTCGACTTTTTCCCTCTATCCGAGGGCCTCTTTCTTTTAGCAGCAGCAGCAAGGGCACGGGACGCACCCGCTGAGTCGAACTCAGATGCCGGCGCGGTGGGTTCGGCGCCCGACTCCGGTCTTGGATCCACCAAGCCCTTGGGAAAGCCTGAAAGCCGAAGGAACAATGAGTACGGATAATGAAAAATGCAGTGAACACAGGTAAAAACAAAGCATTACCGGGGTTTTGGGCGACCCATCGGCCGCGTGACAGGTGGGCCCATGTCTGGTTGTCATGGTCATACTGGCTGAGGAGCGTCGTGACCCATTCATTTAGGTTACGGACGGCCGGAGGAATGTATCCGTTGGCTAATAAAAATAAGAAAAGCAGTGAGAAAATAAGACCGAAGAATGACAAAACTTACAAAGGCAATAACTCGAAGTTCAGGCTTACGCTTGTTGTTCCACTCGTCTGGGAAGGGCATGAAATCATTCGGAATGATGTCCGAGGTCCTCACCCGGACGAACTGTTCCAACCAGCCTCGGTCCCTGTCTTCATCCATCTTCGAAAAAAAGGGGTTCCGGCTGCGTTTTGCTAATTTTATCACGCTGCCCCAGAATAGCCTCGGGGAGTATAGACGTATCAAGTGGGCCAACGTGAACTCTTTCTCGGCGTTATTGGCCAGTAGCCGAAGGCACGCCACGACCCTCCAAACAATCGGGTCGATTTGGGCCAAGGTCACACCGTAAGTCCGACACATGTCTAGGATGACCGGGTCGATCGGAGGGTCGAGTTTGAGAGTGAAGGGGTAGATGTAAACGTACAAAAAGCCTTTCCGGTGGTTGGTGACTGATTCGTCTGGCCCGGGGGCGAAAACTTGAACCGAACGTGTATTCCACCCGCAGTCAGCCCGGACCAGGTCGAGCTTATCCTCAGTAATGGAGGAGGGGTATCGCCTCACATCGAATCCCCTGTCGGCCACCGACGAAGGTTTTTCAACCTTGAGATCTTTGCTGAAGTTGAATTTGGCCGGTATACTATCCGAGGCTGTAGGCTCGAATGAGCTCTTTGCTTTAACCGGAGATACGGTCTCGGTTCCTGGGGATGAAACCGAGGGAATGTCATGGGAAGTGGTTTCAGACATTTGGAAATGTGAAAAGAAGAAGTTGAATAGATTCAAAAGAGGGGCTACAGAAAACAGAGGGCAATAGAGGAGCAGACAATGTGGAAGAACTCAGAAAATGAGAATCAACGGTGGACAGCAGCAATTCAGTGTGGAGAATGGAGCAGAATTGTCTCCTTTTGCGTAGAGTAAACAACGAATTAGCAACAAACTCGATCTGGAAGGAGAGAAGATGTGATGAAAAGGAATAAGCGAAGAGCAGAAATCTAAAGCAGAGAGGAAATGGGTTGAAGATTTGAAGGGTGCTGAAATGGAGAAATGAAGGGTTAAAAGGACGTTTTATAGTTTTGGGAGTTTTTGTGGTTACGGTTTTCGGCCAATCCGGGAGTGCCACGTGCCCCCATAATTAATGAGAAGCGACTCGAAACGACGTGCATGCGGCGGTTGTCAGATCGGACCATCCGGGACAGGACACGTGGCCGCTGAAAAGGGAGACGTGACGCAACCGTTCCCGCCAAAATGAGTAGATAACAACGAGCTAACGGGGTCACCGGTTTCGTGATTCATCCACTTCCCGATTACCCCGATAGATCAGTGACCCGGGAATTGTGGACACTATCTGTATACGGTAAAAATCGGGTATGAGTCAAAACCGGTGATACGGGGAACAGAAGGAAGGAGGTCACAAGAACATAGATGAAGATTTTCATTCTGAACCGGAGGAACGGTCGGACCGGAGGATCGCCCGGACCGGAGCCAAGCGCGGGGCCGATTGGTCCGGTTTCTTCATTATCGGTCGATCGAGGCCGTTAGTCTGAATATCCGTGGCTATTGGTCCGGTAGAGCCGTTGCGCGTGAGCTACGCGTCGGTAGCGTCCTGTCATGGTCAACCACCAACCATGCGTGTGTTAGACCGTACGGTCAACCTAACCCACTCAGAGCTGTCCTTCCTCTTGTTTTTTAATGATTTGTATTGTATGAGACCCATTGAGGCAACACTATAAATAGAGCTCATCCCTCTCCTTTGTAGAGGTTGGCTTACACTTGTCAAGCACACTTTGTAATAGCAATATATACACAAGATCTCTCTCAAACACTTGATTTCGGTCACATTTGCTGTGTTATTTCTTGCATTACTTCAATCGAATAACATTCACACATTAGTGAAACACACAAATATATAGCAAACCACCGATTATCATTGCTTTCGTCGCATTATATCTATATTTATACCTTTCTTTTATCAAGTAGATTGAGGCTTAACCACGTATCTTATACCCACTCACAAATTCAATTGATTATCCAAATTCGGGGTAAACACTTTCAAGAGTTCTTGGTAAACATCAATGCACTCAAGATTTACGAATATGAGAAATACTAGACTAATTTATGAAAACTCACTAGTTCGAGAGGTTAAAGATTGGTATGTGGTTGAGAAAGGGTAGCTAGAGGCATGAGAAGAGAATTCGTGAAAGATTTTATGAAATAAGAGTATTATTTAAATGAGTTTGAATGGTATTAAGACTCTGTTATAGATTTGATTCATTCAGACCTATTAAGAGGCTTCATAAGGAAACAAAACAAATGAATTTAATGGGCTGAATCTGAATGACTAAGATTCAGACCTCTATTAAGTGCAAACAAATGAGGCTTTAGTGATTCTTGATTAGGTAAATAAGAGTAATTTTGAAAAAATAAGATTAATTTCTTCTAAAAATTTTAAAGCACTAATTATTTAAAACAAAATGAAAAGCATAACACACGATTTATTTAGAAACGGAGGGAGTACCATTTACTATTGTGGACATGGGTCGGATCGCCAAAGCTGAATATGGATTTTGATTTCTGGGAAGATTTTTGTTGATTGGAGGTTGGCTTTCCAAATGTAATCCACTCCTTTTGCAAATGCCTTCTCCACATTATTAGGTTCAGTCTTTCATTTTAAAAACTTAAAAGCATTATTGAGTAATTTTGCGTTGTTAATCCTTCCTATAATGTGATGGCTACTTATTTGTAGTCCACACTCTGACAGATAAGCAGACGTTAATAGCAGGTTTAATTATTATATATTAGAAAAGGCTTAAGTTTCAATCAAGGGTGAAAGAGTAATTTTGCCTTGCTTCCATGAAAAAAAATCAAGTTGATGGCATAATTGACCTTTCACAGAATTGTCTTTCTTTTACCTCGCAACTAAGAGCCTGTTTGGGTGGGCTTATGCCTATAAGCTGCAAACAGATTATAACATAAAAAAATAAATTGGGGTAGTTTAAGTTATTTTTTTTTTGACTTATAAGTTTATAAGCTGCTTTAGATAAGCTAAGTCAAATAGGCCCAATTATTTTTTTAAGCTTATTTTAAGCACAAAATGACTTTAAACTGGCCAGCCAAACACTTAAAAAAGCTGAAAACAGCTTCTAAGCAACTTATAAGCCAATCCAAACGGGCTCTAAATAGGCCACATAGAGCCGGTTTGGATGGGCTTATGCCTATAAGCTGTTTGCAACTTATAAGCTAAAAAAAAAATAAGTTGGGTAGTCTAACTCAACTTATTTTTTTGGCTTATAAGCTGCTTTAGATAAACTAAGTTAAATGGGCCCAATTATTTTTTTAAGCTTATTTTAAGCACAAAATGACTTTAAGCTGGCCAGCCAAACACTCAAAAAAGCAAACGGGCTCATAATCACTTTCCACAATCTTCTAAAGCGTTTTTCGGAAAAGGGCCAAAATTACCCCTGAACTTTGAAAAATAGTTCATCCATACCCTTTGTTATACTTTAGGGCCAATTATACCCTTATAGTTATACTATGGGGTCAATTATATCCTTATGTCTAACTGCTGCCACGTGACATCATCCTAACCCTTCAAAATTATTGCACCCTCAAATAATTTTTTACCCACTAAAATAACTCAATCCGACCTGAATCTTTTTTTCCAGCAAAAATAATACGGAATTATTTTTATTTTATTTTGCTGGAAAAAAAATTTCAGGTCGAGTTGAGTTATTTTAGTGGTTAAAAAATTATTTGAGGTTAAAATAATTTTGAAGGGCTGGGATAATGCCACGTGGCAGCCGTTAGACATAAGGGTATAATTGACCCCATAGTATAACTGTAAGGGTATAATTGACCTAAAGTATAATGAAGGGTATGAATGAACTATTTTTCAAAGTTCAGGGGTAATTTTGGCACTTTTCCAAACTTTTTTTTCCTTTATTTATCCGATCACTCTCTCTTGCTCTCTATGTTCAGAAGCTTCAGAGTTTTACTGGTGGTTGATGCTGAGGTACTTCTTGTTTTTCTACGATTAATTTTTATTTTCGTTTTCTGTTTGGTATATATCTGTTAAATTTGAAGTCTTTCTGTTTTTGGTTAAAATTGAGAGTTTTGTCAAACTTAATAAATGGGTTTTGATGCTAATAGCTGATGTTGGGTATCGCTAATGGGTGTTTATGTTTCTAGCTGAAAATTGATCCTTATTGATGTCGTTTGTCTCTTAATTGTTGATTCCTACGATCTAAGCAAATATTAATTGATTTCTCCCAAATCAAATTTCAATAAGCACACACAGTTAATGGCTTGCGCTCAATTGCATATGTCGTTGATTTTTTTTTTTTTTTTTTTTTGGGTTTTTGTTGCGTGTCTATAATTGATTTCGTTGATGCTGAAATCTTGAAGTTTTTCAATATTTTTTCGCCAATGCTTTCGTTGCTTTGTTTTGTTTCATCTTCTTCTTTCAGTTAGGCTCTGCCATATGGCACTTGTCCGTTCTTGCATAGTCAATTTTCGGGTGAAAATAATACTCCTACTGTGTCCTAGCTTGAAATTCCAATGTTTATTGGTGTTTTCCCTGTAGTATTAGACAGTTCTTCGTAGAACTTGCTACTAAGTGTCTTGCTAAAAAAAAAAAAAGAGTGTCATTTTTCTACAATGTTTACCGTTACGATATTCTATCGGGATTTAAGTTTGTGTGCACTTTTAAGATGCTATTGTCTTTGCTATAATTGTACTAGAATATGCACAACATACATTCAACTCTGGTCTCTTTATGAAAATTCCATTGTACTTCTCTCTCTTGCGCTTAACTATTTAGAGAAGGAGACATTATTCCTGTCTCCTCCCCCATTTTCCTAATACATTTTAGAGTAGTTTCTAATCAAAGAATACAAAATTGGCAGGCCATGTTGTTCGTAAGCTTCAACAGTGAGGTAATGGATACTCTTACGTTCAAGTAATATGAAGTTGCTGAGCAATACAAAGGGAATGATATTAGTTTCTTATCGGTAATATTGAAGCCAATCAGAATCTCTTAAGTTAGGTTTCTTATCTGTTGTGCTTGGTTAATTTCTCATTTATGTACATCAATAGGGTGATGATATATTTGACTTCATTTAGCAGTTCTTTGGACTTGAAGATCAGATACTACTACCCATCATAAGGACATATGATGGATAGAAATATCTCAACCCAATATCGAGCTTGATGATATTACATTATGGGTTAAGGGGTTTAGGTGATGACGCTCTCTGCTTTTTCTTGTGTATTATATAGAACCGCTATAATTTTTGTCATGTTTTCGATATGGCTGCTGCTTGTCAATAATTCTCAAGCAGAGAGTATATTGGAGTTTTTAGCTATTTACTTATACATGACTTTTATCTTGCAACTGAACAGCTGCGTATCACACCACTTTCAGTTTGTGCTACATTTCATCGCCTTCTATTTTGAGTAGTTTTCTCTTGTAGCTCTGTCATCACTCTTTTCTCTAGAAACTGCTGATTTTATTCATCTATTATATATTATTTAGTGTCAAGCCACGATTCATTTCACATATGCGGGGACGCTTCAATTATTGAGTTTTAATTTAGGTTGGTATATACTTATGTCTTTGATTATATCAGCAGCTTCGATGTCAGAGTTCGAGAGCCAACAATGGAGTTTTTGATAACTAGAAGGGTTCTGAAAGAAGAGGAATGATGGCGATATTTTGATGTTATAAGTTCGTTAAAGCCTGTAAGCATTTCATTGCGTTGATTTTAGCAGTTATATAACTTTTGGTATAATAGTTCTCTAAGAAGATAACTATCTCCTTTTGGTGTAATGCTATTGTGGTTGAATTAGCTTGTGACTTTCTATTGGAGTTGGCTTCTGTTAACAAAATTCAGATTCTGACATAATCACGGGTATCATAGCTTCTTCGCTGCTCTCTTTGTTTCTCAAAATCCTCAATTACTGCTTTTTCTTTGCCATACTTGGTAGTTTACGAATTTCGATCTTTGGGAGGATTGGCTTATATATTTTTCTCTTACTTAAGAATACTCAATTCCCTAAATGATCTTGTGTCTTTCTCTTTAATGAAAGAGAACGCATAATAGGGAGAGGAAGAAGAGAAGTAGCACTTGAAACAATAAAAATAAGGTCATAAGTAATAGTAACTTCTATTGCATATAGCTATTTTGTTTATGACCGTTTCCAGTAATGCTTAAAAACTGGTTTAATTTTATGGAATTCTTGATTTCGTCAGCTGCATTTAAGTTTATTTCCTTCAGAAATGAAAAAGGAAGTTAATGTTTGGCACATTGAAGTCCGAATAGTATGTGCATCTGAATAAGCTGGAATGGAGTCTTAGTTTATTGAAACTGTAGCTCCAAAAACCGATACGAAAAGGGGAAGTTCTCTAGCTGAGCATATTTAGCTCTATTGGTTCTTGGATGTGCAGTCTAGATCCTGAGGCAAGTCTGATGACCATTATTGTTTAACATCCATGGGTTATTATTCCTTTTTGAAAAGAAACTGACACAAATAAAGACTGCTATTAGATGATATGTTATCCAAAAGCTTGATTGAAAAAACAACCTCTTGTGCTTTTCGCTGAGCACTATGCCAGGAGTAGAATCCTCTCTCTCAAAGTCAAAATATTTTTCTTACTTTCTATTTGGTTTCTCTTTTGAAACAAAAATCAAAATCGTGTAGAAATCTCTCTGGTAAATAAGTGATCTATCTCTTGTAGGTGGACAAAAATGTACCTTTAATCTAATAATGGTTCATTCACTTTGATGATCAACCATTTCACGATTGTCATGTTCAATTCTCTTTTATATGTAACTATAAATCCAACCTCTTTTCCCAGGAGTCAATGTATGTGCAACCATTTTGCAGCTTCACGATGACAAAAGCGAGTAGAAAGAGACGCACACCATATCGCGAAGGGCAATTACTTACCTATAGACTATATTAGGTAAGATATTACATTACAATGGTTAGCCATATGTGCATTTTAGCTGCCAATAAATTCTTAGTTTGTCATATGTGCATTTTAGCTGCCACTAAATTCTTAGTTTTCTTTTGAGCCATTTTTTAAATGATACGTCATAAACTAAATTTGCATTATCCTGTTTCTTAAACTCAATATTTAAGATTTACTATCTTAAATTACTTAATATCTTAATATCTTTTGTACTAATCATGTTATTTATGAAAATTCGCATAAAAAGAAACTTGATGCAATCCAACTCATCTAGATTAGGTGGCTTACATAAATCTATGTGATTGCGATAATAAAAGCGTTCTGTTAGTATTTTTTAGACAACGATAAATGTACTTGGAGTTGTCAGTTGTTTTAATAAACCACATCTTTTCCTTGAAGTCATTCACATGCAAATTGTAGAAACTTGGTGAAAAGATTTAGCATGCTAATTCTGAAGTCCTTTATGCCTATTTTACACTTTCTGTTTCAGTAATTGTTATAGTTGACGATTTAGGTACGCTATTTAATGGAGACTGTGATGTTTGTGAAAGTATTCTTTAGCTTTGAGATAATGGCTGAAAGAGTGGCAAAGGTCTGGTTAGTTGGATGGTTTACTCTGCAAAGAACGTATTAGTGTTCATTTAAAAGAAATTTAAAATTAATGCAACCTTTATCTTGATCGGAACTTAAAACTGATAACATGTAAACTTCTGACACAGTGAGACTTTGTTGTTTGATTAATGTCGTCGATATAACTTAGTGAGAATTACTTGTCATCTATTACCATTATGTGATTTGCTTGGGCTGTAGCTCTTTTCGATTGAACCAACTTTTCTTCCTTTGTATTCTTAGACTTGCTTATAATTTGATTTTATTTAGTGTTTTGTTTAATCCTTGTGATCATCTTTTAGAGTGTTTTGTTTAATCCTTGTGATCATCTTCATGGAAAGCTGAAGGACACTGAATGATATAAGTTCCAAACATTCAAACGTTAATAATTGAAAATGTTCACATACAACATAATAATATTAATTCTTAGAATTTTGTTGAACCATTTATATTTGAAATGTTGGTTGGTTCTCTGTTGATGCTGTTGAAGTAGTGTTTACAGCACTGTGGGTTAATCTTGACACGCTGGTTCACTTTTCTTCTAGACTGAGTGAAATCTCTGTGTCTGCTTCTCCCGTCTATTAAAGCTTAAAGGTTGAATCACATGTAGTCTTCTTATGTCACTCTGTCAACCTAGATTGATATTCAGCTTAGATGTTAATATTGACATTGGAAACTAATGTTGAGCTGCAAAATAATCTCAGCCTCTCCATAATTGCTAGAAAATTCCTTAAAAATTAGATTCATTTTTGGGAACTTTCTTGCAGTTTTCTATGCAATATCTGGTTCTGAACTGTCATGACCCAACCCGCCATGACCGGCACCCACACTAACTCCTAGTGGGCGAACCAATACGCTTAACCATCTACTCATTCAAAGTCCATTTTACTTGGTCAATTCATTCCGTTCACAATAAATTAAACGCAAAATTAAGTCAAAAGTGGTCATGCCATAAAACAATAATGTAAATGCAGAATTTCTAACTATTACAACCCCAAAATCCGAAAGTCACCGTGCAAAGACTCTAATCCAAACATGTCTAAGGAATCCATATTGTCTGAAATAAATAAATATCAATGTCTGGAATAGAAATAGACATTAAATAAAGGAAGATCTTCGGGCGGCCTGGCACGGATAGAAGCTCACCCTCAATTTGTCAGCAAATGACCTCAAGCTAGATATGAGGTCGAGTAGCAGTCTCTAGATCACAATGTGCACTAAAAAAGAATGCAGCAAGGCAGTATCAGTACAAACACTATATACCAGTAGATATCATAGGCCGACTAAGATTAGTATCACGCATGAATCATAAAATCAATAAAATAGACAGACGAGTCAACAACACATAATTAGATAGCCAACACCAAGTCAACCAATGATACTAACAAATCAAGTCCACCACTGATACTAACAATCAAGTCCACCAATGATATTCACAATCAAGTCAACGAAAGCAAGCAATGGAATAAACCTCACAACAACATTCTCACTTAATCAGTCACTGATCTGTCACGATCCAACCCGCCATGACTGGCACCCACACTAACTCTGAGTGGGCGAAACAATACGCCTAACCATCTACTCATTCAAGTCTATTTTTATTTAACCAATTCATAACAATTGAACACAAGAATAATCAATAAATAGTCATGCCATATAATAATAACGTAAATGCGGAAGTACTAACTATTACAACCCCCAAATCCGAAAGTCACCGTACAAGAACTCTAATCCAAAACATGTCTAAGGAATTCATACTGTCTGAAATAAATAAACATCAATGTCCGGAATGGATAAAGAAGATATTCGGGCGGTCTGACATGGATAGAAGTTCACCCTCAATCTGTCAGCAAATGGCCTTTACGCTAAATATGAGGTCAGGTAGCAGTATCTGGATCACAGTCTGCACTCAAAGAATGCAGCAAGGTAGTATCAGTACAAACACTATGTACCGGTAGATATCATAGGCCGACTAAGATTAGTATCATGCATGAATCACCAAATCAATAAAATAGATAGACCAATCAACAACACATAATCAAATAGCCTAACAACAAGTCAACCAATGATGTTAACAATCAAGTCACCCTATGATATCAAAAATCAAGTTAACGGAAGCAAACAATAGAAATAAGTCTACCAACAACATTCCCAATACTCAGTCACTGACCACTTGTGTACATACATGCTAATTGGTGTCATTTCCCAATAGTCATAACCCGCAGAGGACTCATGATGTCCATGTACCACTCGTTCCGGAACGAACCTCGGACCACAAGCTCGCACAACTAGGCTACATCCTCACCCCCGATCAAATGTGCCTGTTCATATCTAGGTCTCGTTCTCACCCCTGGTCAAATGAGTCTTTCCATACATATATATATATTTCTTGTCACATCACTTTCAACAATCGATTAACAATTTGTATCTCAATTTCATCAAGAAGATCATATTAACTTCTCACCACAATTATCATCAAACGATAGGTCACAACACAACGAATAGTGGCACTAAGCCCACATAATCACCCAATCAATAGCATATAGGAATTCAACCACACACATTATGCCTGAAGACTAGACATGCTTTCTCCTATAAATTTCACAATACATACAATCAACTAATTAAAGTCTAACTCAAGTAGACCGTAACCTACCTCAACTGTAGAGCTGGAACAATGTGAATCACTCCGCTATAGCTTTTCACTTCCGTAAAGCCTCGGAATGCTCAAAGTCTAGCAATTAAGATGCTGAATAAGTCACAAACATTCTAGTCAACAATATCAATACAATGCACACCCTTCCACCTTACCCCTTTCTAATGGTTGAATGATTACTAGGCGTAAATCATCCTAACCCTAGTCTTAGCAACCACAAACTCTCAATTTATACGGTTATTCAATCAAGTTATCTCTTATAAGCAGTTTCTATGGTCAAACTACCATTTTTATGAAACCCTAGGTCTCAATTCACTTGGTTCATGCCGCTAAAGGTTCAATTCTTATTTAGAAAGTGATAACCCAAGCCTTTAGATAATAATCCCACAACAACAATCATAACCCCTCAACTATTGAAAGTCTATTAAGTTCTAGGGTTACTATTCCCAATTCACCATTGTAGACCCATTAGAAGGATGATAATCTTAGAGATGAATGCGTAATGAAGGAAGGAATGGTTGAGACTTACCTCTCAAGAATACTCTTGCCTTAGCTTAGAATTTCGTCCTAGGTGCTCATTGGAAACTGTTTTGGAGTTTTATGAATAAAGAATTCGGAACTAAGTGTTTAAAAAATGAAATTCTATCCCCGTCGACAGCTGTGGCGGTCAAACCGTCACTGCAGCGGTCCCGCTATAGCGCGCAAGTGCCCACTATAGCGGACCCGCTCTAAAACTTTCTACCACTGTGGCGGGCATGTTTCCGCTATAGTGCCATCGCTACATTGGTCGAATGCCCGCCATAGCGGATACACCCAAACTCGACTGACCGCGGTGATGAGAAGTCTATCGCTACGGCGGTCCCGCCGCAACGGCTCATCCCCCGCCGCAGCGGCACCTCTGAACCAGTAAGCTCGCTAATTCTCACAGTTTTTAACTGTACCACCCAACACTTCATTCGAGGCCTCACAAACACAAACAAAACATGCACATTGATATAAAAATACCATACGGACTCACCTGTGGCCTCGGAATTCCCAACGGAGGTCTAATTTCCTACATCACCCCCTAATGGACTCAACACAATTAAACAATAATCACACACAAGCCAAGTTTTCAGTTCTTAGACTTATACATTCGAGTTTCTATTAGCTCGTTCTACCCTTGGGAAAGTTATATTTGGTAGGGTGATCCTAGATTTTTCATAACGACCGGGAGGGTCATTACATGATCACTCGTGTACATACATGCTAATTGGTGTCTTTGTCCAATAGCTATGACCTGCAGGGGACCAATGACGTCCATGTAGCCTCGCTCTGGAATCTTACCTCCAATCACGAGCCTTTAACTTAGGCCACATCCTCACCCTCGTCAAATATGCCCAAAATCTAGGTCACATCCTCACCCTTTTTCAAATGCGCACTTTCATATATATATATATATATATATATATATATAGTCACATCACTTTTAACGAGTGATTATCAAGTAGTATATCATTTTCATCAAGAAGATCATATTAACTTCTCACCACAATTGTCATCAAATTATAGATCACCACACATCGAATAATGGCATTTAACCCACATTATCACTCAATCAATAGGATATAGGAATTCCAACCACACATTATGCCCGAACACTAGATATGCTTTCTCCTATCAATCTCATAACACATACAATCAACTAATCAAAGTCTAACTCAACCGTAACCTACCTTAACTGCAGAGCTGGAACAATGCGAATTACTCCGCTATAGCCTTTTCCTTTCGTAATGCCGCGGAACGCTGAAAGTCTAGCAATTAAGATGCTAAATAAGTCACAACACTCTAGTCAACAAGATCAATTCAATGAACACCCTCCACTTTACCCCTTTCTAATGGGTGAATGCTTACTAGGTATAAATCATCCTAACATTGGCCTTATCAACCATAAACTATCAATTTATGAGGTTATTCATTCAAGTTATCTCTTTCAAGCAATTTCTATGGTCAAGCTACCATCTTTATGGAACCCTAAGTCTCAATTCACTTAGTTCATATCTCTAACAGTTCAATTCTTGATTAGAAGTGATAACCCAAGCCTTTAGATGATAATCACACAATAATATTCATAACCCACCAACCATTAAAGGTCTATTAAGTTCTATGGTTACTAGTCCTCAATTTACCATTGTAGACCCATTAGAATGATGATAATCTTAGAGACGAATGCGTAATGAAGGAAGGAAGGGTTGAGACTTACCTCTCAAGAATATTCTTGCCCCAGCCTTAGAATTTCGTCCTAGGCTCTTCTTGGGAAGTGTTTTGGAGTTTTATGAATAAAGAATTCGGCTAAGTGTTTTAAACACGGCTTAGTGGTTCTGTCCGCTGCAGCGGTCTCGCTATAGCGGGCAAGGACCCGCTGTACTGGGCGTCCACTTAATGCCCACTTTCACTGTGGCGAGCACAGACCCGCCATAGCGCAAACGCTACAGCGGTCCCCATTTCTGCTAAGTCCGCCGCGGCGAGAGATCCGCCGCTACAGCGGCCCCGCCGCAGCGGTGCCACTGAACCAGTGAGCTCACTAATTCCACCAGTTTTGTACTCTACTCTCCTAAATTCATTTGAGGCTTCATAAACACAAACAAAATATGCACATCAATGTAAAAACACCATACGGACTCACTCGTAGCCTCGGAATCCCTAACGGAGGTCTAATTTCCTATGTCACCCTCCTCCCCCCCAATGGATTCAGTTCAACCAAACAATGATCATAGACAAGTCAAGTTTACAGTTCTTAAACTTCTACATTGAGTTTCTATTAGATCGTTCTACCCTTGGAAAGGTTCTATTCGGAGTGTAATCCTAGATTTTCCCTAACGACCGGGAAGGTCGTTACATGAAGTTCCTTTGGGAAAAGAACATCACTTAGGTAAGACTCTTAACCTTATTCTCTGAGTTTATTCTTGATATGCAGATTTTTACCTCGCTTCGTTCATTTATATGTTTGGTGACTAGACATGGACTTGTAGGAAAGAAACACGGATTTTGATAAAGTTATTTCACTAGATGCTATTGGAGACAGATTTTACGTTTCAACATGCCTCAGGTATAGTTAAATGTACGGAATATCTGTTTCTATTAGGATATATGTAGGTGTTGATGGATGATGTTGATATTCTGTCTCTTAACTCTGCTTGTATTTGAATATGGTTCTCTTATGTATCTGAATAGAGGTTCAAATGGTTAGCTCCCTTACTGTAAGTCTCTCTGTTTTTAGCTTCTAATTCAGTTCTGGTGCTTATTGGTTAAGATATAGGTTGGGTTCTCTAAATAGATTAATGTAATTTTCTACAAGCCAGAGAATACTATTTCTGCATACAAGTTATCTAAGGAAAATATGTTGATATACTCTTGGAGAGTGAAAGGTTAAAAATCTTTAAGATAAGTTACACATTGCAACTTCAGTCTGTACCTTAACTTTAGTATACATATGCATTTTCCAGTGACATCTATTGGACCAACTTGCACCTTGTGAACAGTTGAACAAAATTGCATACATTTAGCATCCACAAGTTGGATCAACAATTTTCCTTTTATAGACACAACTACAAACATTTTCTGTTGCCGCATTCGATACACTATGCAGTATCTAACCGACCATTATTTCTTGATTTTGTTACCAGTGAAAGATCCGCTACTGTTTTTCAATATGGTTGGCTTTTTTAATGCACTTGAAGCTACTTTTGGTTCTACTTGTTGGGTATTTCAATGTATATCTTCACTGTTGCCCTGGATGCGGTTGCGTCCACGTTCGCTGCATGCTCATGTTAGCTCATCTGTTCAGCTGTCATTTTTTCTAGCTTCTGTTAGATGATCTACTGATAATTGAATTAGCAAATGTCTATCTTTGTGATGAGTTCAGGTACACAAATACTTGATGACAACATATGATTGCTTTAGTTATGAATGTGCTCATTTTCTCTTAAAAATATGCAGACATATTGAAGCTCTTCCCATTTGTTTTAGTCGTGTTATGTTTCCTTTGACTATTCTTATCTTAATATCATGCATTACTCTACCGGTAATTTCTGCCGAATGCCGCTAAGAAGAAGGTTACAGAGCAGAGGAAATGCATGACAGAAAACGCTACAAAGCAGAGGGAATGCATGACAGAAAATGCACGATCGTTTCCTAGATGTAAAAAGTATAGCCTGCAGATAGTTTTTGAATGTGATGTAAATAATGCAACCATGAATGTAGACAATGTAGCACTTGCCAACATAATATGAATGGATACTTCATCTTGACTTTGTCATTATTTGTTGTCTAACTCATTATAAAAAAACTGAATCTAACAAATACATCAACTGTACGTGCATACAGCCCCAACCCTAGCACGGGCCAACTCTGCCTAGTTTCACAATATAAGAGCTTTGTATTCGAAGATTTATGGCCATCAATAATGGGTATTATATTGGTGGAAATATATAAGCCAATACATCTCCAGGTTGTGTTTCAATGACGAGCAAGGCGGTTAACCTACTGTGCTTATCTGGTCAGATTGTTATGCCTCTCTTTATGAAATACCAGGAAATGTAAATAGAAAACATCCTTTGGAAAAGTCTCATGACATGGTGATCGACGTAATAATAATGACATTTGTTGATATGCTACTGACTGTTTTCAGGCCACATGAAAGTTCTTTGCTGAATATATTCTTTGATAAAAAAGAAGAACTACATCATTGATAAACATACTTCCATTAGCAATTCAGATCTTTTGGTCCTACATCCGACACTAAAGCTTAAGTCGTCTGGTAAAGAGAATTTTTTTTTTTGGAATAATTTTTCATTATATAGTGTGTGGTTATAAAAAATTTAAATCTAAATTGGAGTTGAATTCAAAATTTGAAATGAGTGCTCCAAATCTGATTTCTAATTCCATCTTTACAAAATTCAAATAAAATATGAAAAATTTACTTGTCATAGCTACCTGTAAGATTTATTTATGAATAATAACTATTTTATTTTTTATTTAATTTTCGTAGCTTTATTTTTTCAAAATTACATTTCATAACTGGTCCAGTAACTTTTGAAATACATGTACCTCTCTATTCTCCCTCACTACACATTTAAGATTTATCATCTTCTCTAAACCCTAAAAAAAATAAAAATCCCTCTCCTCTCTCTCCTTCCCCTGGCCTCACTATCGCCTCTCTCCCTCCCTTACGCTATCTCCAGCCTCTCTTCTCTTTCTACTCACTTACCCTTCCCGTCTCTATCTCCACCATCCACACCGCCGTCAACACCACCACCACTATTACTACCATCTCCATCTCCAAACTCGAAAAAAACCTAAGGTTCTAGTTCTTCAGATCTGAACTCCATACGCTTCCGTTCCATCACCTACATCAGAAGAATCCTATAGTAGTAGCAGCAGCCATGGTCGATGACGGAGTGAAGCTTTATTAAAAAGAGCCATGGTCGACGACAGAGTGAAGGTCGATGACGGAGTGAAGCCATGGTCGACGATGGAGTGAAAAAAAGAGCTCTAATAACGGTGAAGGACGACGGAGTGCAGCTTTATTAACTAGTCCAATTGAGAGTCTTTATCTCCGGATAACGTCCTTTTTGTAGCAATCTGAGACGACACGCTTCTTTCCCATGAGAATACCATTGATGAAAGTTGTGGTGCTTCATGCCCACCAAGTGTTTGATGAAATGTTTCAGTATATTTCTGTGTATTAACAAACAATATATTTAATTTTAAGTATATTTCAGTGTATTTCAGTACATTATTTCGCTGTATTTCAATGTATTATCTTTTTTTGGTGTAAATATAGTGAATGTTCCAAATATAGAGCCTATTTTTACAACATTTTATTTTCACGACTTTTGTATTTCGCTGTATTTCAATGTATTTCTGCATTTTGTATTTCTAATTTATGAAACCGTTTCTGATATATTTCATTGTATTCCATTGTATATACGCATACTACAACTTTATATTTCTTAAACAATTAACCATATTTCATTATATTTCAGTGTTTATTTTTCTGTATTTGGAAGTTTTTAGATCTTTAGTGGTTTTTGAATTCAAAAAGTTTTGATTGTGATAAAAGTTGAGAGAGATTCGTAAGTTTTTATGGAAGAACAACCGTTATGCGTGATTTATGGGAAGTTTTAAATTGAATCCCATAATATTTTTTTTTTAAAACTGTTCCATAATTAGGGCCTGATTTTACTCTTCAATGATTTGTGTGATATATGATTGATTTAATTTGACTTACTATTTAAAAAGGAAAAGAATATTATGTTAAAAAAATATAGCCTATTTTTTCTCTCAGAATTTTTTTTTTAAAAAATATGTTCCAAAAATAGAGCCTAAATTTACTCTGACGTGTTTTGTATTTCTCTGTATTTCGCTATGTTTCATTGTATTTAAAAAATGCGAGATACTATTGAAATACAGCCAAAAACAGATACGAATTGTAAATCTTCAACTTGTAGCTATAACTAGTTAAAAGTTATTAAAAGGTAGCTATTTGTGTAAGTTTTATATAAAATATTCTCCGCTCCCCTTGGCAAAAAATATAACCAAACACAACTTCAAATCTTTGACTCCAACTCTTAAATTTCAAATAAAGTGAAAAATATCTGGAATTTATGGCCAAGCCTAGTACCCTACTAAATAAAGCTAATAAGATCTGGTTTCTACTGTTAATCTTCTCCTTGGTAAGTTCAGATTGAAGAACAGAAGTACGGAAAAAGAAGAAAAGTTAAAAGAAACGCTAAATTAAAAAATATCGAATTGTACTTCCCTAATTTGGTGAATGATCAATTTGAACTGTGAATATGGTACTCCAATGAACGTTAGGATGTGTCCCCTTTAGTCATGATTTCTTTAGTCAGGAATGGACCCGTTTTTATTTTTCCCCGCGATGGGATCTCTTTATAGAAGAATTAAATTAAATAGTTGTCCATCCAATTATTCAAAGTTTTAAATCAAAATTATACTGCAAACGTATTATATGTATATAATTATATATAATAATTTATATATACCGACTAGAAAAGTAAACAGTAAATTTAGTCGGCTATTTGTAAAATGATTCCTTATTCAATATCCTTACAAGAGGTGGGTGGAGTGGAGTATCCTCCAAAACAAATACTTCGTACCTCAAGCGTGGTCTTTTTCTTTTTTGGTTAAGTAATATTTGTGTTTGGTTAGGTGCAAAAGCAACATATAGGGATTGTACAAGGAGTATTGTAGTATTTTGGTGACACTTTTGAGTATTAAACGTTGATAATAATATTTACATGCTGATTGAAGTAATTATAAAGAATAAGAGTTGAGCTATTCGCAAAAGCAAAATGATTTCCACCCAAAAGAAAGAAAGTCGTACTCCTCTTTAATTTTTGTACGAAATAATTCTTAAGGAGAAACTTTTTTCTTATTTAATTTCAAGATAACCAAATAAAAAAAAGTGACTTGCTTCATCAAAGAAAATACTTCTTTTCTTTCTCAAGAAACTTTTTTTTTCCCAAAGTAATAAAATTAAAGATAATACCTCATGTTTACAAGAGAATAAATTCAACATTTATCAAAAGATCTTCGGAGTAGCAAACTCAACAATTAAAAAGAGAAGATTCTTTAAACATATTGAAAGTGTATACTCGATCTCTTACTCCAAGTTATGTAAAGACTTAAACAAATTTATAACAACTATCTTGAACCTGATACAGCAAATTAAGATGTAGCAAAATAAGTTCATCTTTTCTCAGCAAAGCATACTACGACAGTAACCAATCACATTGTTGCTCAAATATGTGGGGTACATAATTTAACGTTGCAAAAATATACTTGCTTGGGGTGGCCTATCAGACATCAGAATCTATACTATTAATAATAATTTGGATAAAAAATATTGACAAGTACAAAACCAAGAACTTATACAGTTGTTCCAGTTAGTTACACTCGTGTCGTTACATAAACATATAATTGTATACCTCACAAATGCGAAATAAACTCACATCCATTCATTTAGGGTGTGTTTGATACGGGGAGAAATATTTTTCACAGAAAATATATTTTCCTGAAAAGTAAGTAAGATTTTTACTTACTTTCTTTATGTTTGGTAAATAAACAAAAGTATTGTTCCAAAAGTTCCGATTTATCTTTCAAGTAAAACACTACATGTGGGGGAGGAGTGGGTGCGGCAGGGTGTTGGAAAGTTGACATAGTGAAATATCACTTATAAAACTTGTTTAATCTATTCTCACCAAAAAAGTTATTTTCCTGATTTTTAAAGAATGTATTTTTCTATGAAAAAGTATCCAAAACCTTTTGATCAACCAGAATTTCGTCAAAATCCCTAACACCTAGTTGAATTTTAACAAGTTTTGATAGTCTAGACGATACTACAATTTGCATCACTTTCAACCACAAGTTTGAGAAGTTCACAATATCTTTTACAAGTTGTGGGGTGGTATTTGTAAAAACTAAAACTATAGCACTGCGAAAGGGAAATTAACCCTTAAATTGAATCACTAGACAAAACTAAAGCGATTACCTACTCTTTCCAAATTTATAAATCAGAAAAGAATAAAAGTGTTATAAATACCACGTATTGTGGATGTCTATTCAAATACACAATCATCTGGATAAACTTATTGTAACGACCCGATATTTTTCAAGTGAATTTTAGAGTTACTTCCTTAATTATGTCTTACTAATTTTAACGAGTTGCATATCAAAGGGGGTATTGATTACTTTCATATGATATATATATATATATATATATATTTATAAGATATGTTGTATGAGATAGTAGATTAATTTTAGTGTTGATGGACCAATTTGTAGTATATATAAAAAAGTTGGGTAAGATGTGGGTAAATAATGCCCACTCCGGAAGACGGGGTAAGGCATGGACAAATACGTATCGTGTCCCATGAAAATAGATTCAGATTCAATGTATTTCATATAAGTGACCCGGGTAAGATGTGGGTAAATAATCCCCACTCCGGAAGAGGCGGTAAGACATGGACAAATATGTACCGTGTCCGGTGAGCACAGATTCAGACTTAGTGTATCTCATGTGTTGCTTGTTTATGCTTCATGATTTCAGCTTCAGCTTCAGTGTTCATATATATATTTAATATACTTATACTGTTTAATTGCTTTTATGCATTATCAGGAATTTCTAAGACTTGCCCCAGAGGTAAGCTGAGAGTGTGTCGATGATCTTGCTGGGTCTTTTGAACTCACACTTGTTGATGTTTGTATGTGTGCAGGTGTTGATAACGGTAACCAGGTAGCCAATACTTGATCATTCCAACTTACTTCAGTCCAATTCAGTCGAGGTGAGCCCTTTTAGATCATGGCGGCCTCTTCTTTTTTAGTTGACTTAGTAGTATTCCGAGCTATGTCTCGTGCTTTTGTATTCAGACTAGTGGTTCCATGACTTAGACATTTTATGGGGTTTATGGCCAGACTTAGAATTTGTATTTCGCTTCCGTACTTTTCTTTATATTATGAGACATTGGACATTATTCATTTTATTCGTTAATCTTCACATGATTAGTTTAGAGGGTTCACCTTATGGGTAGAAGCTCGTTAGGTGCCTTGTCACAGCCTGGGTGTCAGATTTGGGTCATGACAAACTTGGTATCAGAGCGTTAGGTTTTAATTTTCTTGAAGTCATGAAACGGTGTCTAGTAGAGCCTTGCAGATCGGTACAGAGACGTTTGTACTTATCTTCGAGGCGTTGCATGGACATTTTAGGAAAGGTTCCCTTCTTTCATTCCTCCCTCATGCTATAAAGTTTAAAGTATGAAAAATGATACACTTCGTGTTCTTACCTACGTGAGGCGGGAACAAACTCAACTATTCAGGCGTTAACGACTAAGAATTGTTTTCCGCAGGAGTTACAAAGGAGTTTTGAAAGGTAAGAGGTAAGCCTAAAGATAGGTAAAAATATAGAAGACGACTTGAGTTGAGTATTAGCTTACAAGGCTAGGATAAGTATGCACGAGTTACTACACAGATCAGGAAGATTCTAAGATTTGAGTTATACCTTAAAGACAACATCTCTTTATGTTTCTTGAAGTAGGAGCAGAGATTTAGTCAGTTGAGCGACAATTGTGCCTACACAGTCAGTGGCATATATAGTAAGGCTACGAGCAAAGCAAGAACTACACTTCATACAGGTTATAGTTGAGGAATTATGGGCATAATTAAGTGAATTGCCTCAAGTGTAAACAATAATAGAAAATGGAATTTCAGCACAGTTACAAATTAAGACCACGATCTTATGTCACAATCATGAAAGTTGACTGCTATAACACAATGAGGAATATCATTTCAATTCAGCGTGTCCAGTTAGCTATGTAAGGCTATCGAGAATGAGATATATGGAGAATCAACATTGACATTTCAATCATCACGACTTCCACAGTGGGAGAATCATATTGGCCTAGTACAACATATTTCAGTTTGGGTTTTGGAGAGTTCCGAACTATTCAGTAGCAGAGACTATAAACCTTCGAGGATTTTGCACTTCGAAAGGGTGTGTTAAAGAGGCGTTTCATTTTTTAAGTTTGTGTGTTGAATACACCACAGTTAGGTGATGTCATACCTAATTAGGTTCTTTGATTTTGATTTATCTTCAGAGCACGGGTACACTTTCCCTCATAGTCACAAGTATGTTGAGCGCCAAGCTTAGCATAGCAGGGCACTTTTGTCATCACAATTAGATTTGCGCTGAGCGCCAGGCTTAGCATGGCAGGGCACTTTTGCCATCACAGTTAGATTTGCATTGAGCACCAGGCTCAGCATAGTAAGGCATTTTTTTTCCACCGCAGTTAGATTATTGTTGGGCGCCAGACTCAGTATAGTGGGGTGTACATGCGACTACAGTTAGCTATCTATTAGGACCAGCAGGTTGTAAAGTGCGAGACTCACTATGGACGAAAGAACCTTCAGTTATAAAGCAAGATGTTGAGCATGAGACTCAGCATACCGGAGCATGACTGTCAATTCAGTTTGAGGACGATGTGATGTATAGGGAATTTTACACATCAACAAGGTAAAAGTTGAGTTATAGAGGATGTTCGCTACATTTGGAGGTAGTGAAGTGATCGACATCGAGCGTGATTTTTTTTTCCACAGTTGACTAATATGTGTTATGCTTCGCTTAGCATGAGCTTAAGAAAGATAGTCAGAATGCTGATACTTTATGAGGAATAAAAAGGAAAGTGAGTTGAAAGATGAATTGTTATAGCTTCAGCCCAAGTAGGTAAATGTCTTATGGTAAACTGTGCCTATGAGAAGAGGGTGCTTATAAATCTAGCCGGAGAAGACTAGCGAACCTGGCAAGTTTGGTTGAGAAGGTCAAGTTGAGCATTGATCGTTTGTTTTCATCAGATTGGAGCTTAGCCTCATATGGAAGTGAATGCACAGTTGCTTTCGGACAAGGTTATTCCTTTATCTAAAGTTCAATAAATATCAAAAAGTGTGTGTTCAACAAGTATTATGGCTCCTTGGACACTAGAGTGGAATTTTGACTCTTGAGACAGTCCCACAATTTGAAAGTTCCAACAATATCTTGTAGATGTATATGATGTTTTACCTAAGAAGGTAATAAAAGTTTGACTCGATATACCGAAGCAGTTTTTCATGACTTATTGAGGTCACTACAAGTGTTTCGGGAAAATCTTTAACGTAGATGACTTATGGTTAGTCCATATTGGGCTTAAGGAACCAAAGGTTCAAATCAGCATTGGTGCTACTGCTATAGCATGAAGCATACCATAATGATTACTATAGATACCGAGAGTACTATATGGCCGGTCAAGTAATAAGAGAACAAAATCCTACCAGAATACCATATTAGATTGGTACGATTCGAGCTAACTATAATATCTAGAAGAATTATGAAGAGATTGAGACAAGTCAAGCAGTGGATGTATATCATTTTATGTATTGAACAAGAACTTAACAATTGTCATGTAACAGACTTGACTGTCACAACACCTTTTACTTTCTTGACTTAGAAGACAGTTGTTGAAACCTGATTTTTGACCTCCCATAATTTATTTTAATTACTCGGGGTCCTTGGATAATAAATGAAATAATTTGCACCACTCACAGAGGATCTGAATGATTTCACATAATTATTCAGGCCAATATTTTACTTCTATAAATCAATAGAGGAACTTTCAAAGCTCTATTAATCATTCAGAAATTTACCAGCCTTTTTACAGCATTTCTATGAAATACTTTTGCAATTTATCAGCAACAGAACAATTTTAAATAATTCTTCATTTAATTAACCAAAATCAAAGAAATCAGATGGGAAGGAAATTTATTTTATTTTATCCAAGGAATTTAAGTACTTAGGAGAATTTACCATCTTACCCCTCAAGCTTTGAATTTTATATGTTTGCATAATTATGTTAATTGACAAAATTGTTTTGAAATTTTATATTTATTAGTTTTTGATTATTGTGTCCTTGCATCAATGACCATCCCATAATTAACCAATTTATGGTTCGAGATAGCTAGGGTCAATTTTGCAAATTCTAAATTCCTAATGGCTTTAATTGAAATGTCCAAACGATGGGAAAATTAATTAAGGACGTTAGTGCATATTAGTCTTAATTGGTTAAAATTAATACCAAGGTGAGGCTACACGTGCAATGATTAATTGCAAGAATATTTCTGCAATTAATTAGAATAGCAGGCTATAATTGCAATCCTCATTAAATTAAGGGTCAATTAAAGGCCATTTTTGCAAAATAAATTTTAAAGTTGCTTTTAATTTAATTACGTATTTTTTTGACCATGTTTTAGTTTCTTTTTGCTATGATTAGTTACTTTAAAAATCAACCTATTTTACTAAAATACTCGTTTCGCCCCTACGGGTGTATATACACACGACATACGCGTATATACCCGTGTAAATATATAAAAACGTTTTAAAAAATAATAATAATGGGACCGGGGCCAGCCCACAAGGGGCTGACCCGACCCAAAGAAGCGAGTATTATACTTCCATATAACTGAGGGGGGGGGGGGGGGGGGGGTTATACCCCATTTAAACCGGGTCAAAATAGAGTATAACATATTGTAGATTCTTTCATTGCTTTATTTAAGGAGTCGCCACCTAATTGATTTTAAGGTGAATTAGGGCACCTAATTATTAACTAAGGTGAAGTTAACTAAACCCCGTTAATGGTTTTCTTAACTTACGATTCTAGGTAAGTGTTCTAATTATCCTAAAGGGAAGGGGTTAGGCACCCTCTAGGATCCGTTAACTACGGTTATCCGGCCAAACATAGGTTAATTAATTAAGATTAAATATAGTGCTTAAATTTTAGGAATGACTTACAAGTATTGCTAAAGTTTTAAAGGAAAATAATGTTAGCTAAGATTTACAGAAAATATAATAATTTGTACAAAAGAAGACTTTAAACGCTATTTTAAAATAAGACTTATAAATGCTGTTTAGACTTTAAATGAAAGCAATAATAATGCTATTTAAGATAACACTTGTAGAAAATATAATAACTCGCATAAAAGAAGATTTTAAATGCTATTTAAAATAAAGCTTAAAAATGTTGCTAAGACCTTATATGAAAATATAGTAAATGCTATTCAAAATAAGACTTGTAGGAAATATAACAATTTGCCTATAAATAATAGCCTTTAAGAAGAGATTTATCAATTTTGAACTTCAGATAAAAATTATTTATATGAATATGGCGATGTAGAAAAGTCTAGACTTATCTTTTTAATATGATGAAAAGGGCATGAGTTTTCTTTCTCTCTTTCTTTAACTTTATTTAACTATGCTTGGCTAAAAATATGTATAATCAGATCAGTCTAAAAAAATGCTTATAAATATACTTGGATTAATATTTACATATTAGAGACGTTTTGAAAATTTTTAAGATAGTAAAATAAAACATGATTCCCTTAACTCAAAGTATGTAGCCAAGTTATTTTGAAAATCAATTATTCTAATGAAGATAAATACTATAAGTAAATAAAGAGGATGAAACTTATGGAATTAATCGTTAATTTTCCTTACATTAACTACCCGTTATTAAAGCTAAAACCCACTAATGTCACTAAGGTTCATCTAAATTAGCAAAACAAAGTATTAGTCATACAAGTTAAATGCAAAAAGATAAAATAGAGGAGCAAGTAAGTTAAATGGGCTCAGCCCATTTTCAAGACTGCCATGATCATGTTACTATTGGGCTTCGACCCAGTAATTTTCACTGTAGGGCCGTGGCCTGTTGCTGCTGTATGGTCTTACCCAGAATATTTTTTTATTCCGCTGAGGGTATGGGCTGGACTCGAGAAAGGTCGCGCTGGGCTTTTCGCCCAGCATCGAAGGCGGAGGAAAACGAGTCCCTTGGACTCGTGCGCGATGGTCATGCATAAAACGAAAGAAAAGGATTAGTATACGATTAATGAATGATGTTAAACATATGAAATATAAACTCAAAACAAATCAGCAGATTGTGTATATTCTATGTATATTTTAAGTATATCTCATATATACACACCCATAAGGATGTATAGAAGGTCAATATCGGAAAGCTTTTACCCCCGTCTTCCCGATGTTGCACAAGTTCCAAGGGATTTCATGAATCTCAGGCATGGCTAACACCGGGGAGGGTTCAATCTTGATCCATAATGACCAATCTAACCTCCCTATTGATGTATTTTTCATGAACATACTTCAAATATACATTTATATACATATTTCAACTGAAATATATTTGCAACAACGCATAAGATTTAAACAACCAAACTGCTAATAAACTATACAGGGGATTTTCTAATACATGTTTACTCACACGAAAATACACATGATGTAGACTAAGCATATTCACAATATCCAACCATTTGAAGAATTCAAATAAGGCATTTTGTATATGTTGCACGTGCATAGTTAAAAAAAAAGGGTGTGCTGCCAATTCATGATACCTACCAAGTCCAAACATGACATACAAATATCTACTGAATTCAGGAGGGATTTTATGGCATTCAGGCACATTTTCCAGCTCATATTCTTTACATTAACAAAGCAGAACACTAATATTTGTAGCGAAATATCATCACTGCCAGTGACTTACCATACTAAAGCTATAGCAAAACATCATCGCATTTCAGTTCATATTTTAGTTGTTTCCAGAAAGAATCATTTCAACATTCATTAAAGCCAGACAACACCTAATCCCACAAACCCAACTGAAATTATACCATTTGAAAGGGGCTGATCATGTTTAGAGGAATGCTTGCATGCAGGGAATCGTATAAGGGAAAACAACTGCGTTAAAAAAATAGGGTGGTCTTTTGTGTCTCCAAATTTCCACTCGAGTTAAAGAAGGTTTCAACAGATTCAGATTTTATATTACACTGCACTCAAACCATTTAAGCCACTGTTCTGCCCAAACTAACTAGGGACTACATCTAATACAATATAAATTGAATGACATACCCAGATGATAAAGGAGGCCGAGAGACTGGGCTTAAAACAGCGAGATTCAGGAAACAACAATATCTTGACCATGTTATTATTTCAACTCAACTGACCAAACTTTATGCAAAGCAGTTTCAAATTAACAAAAGACTGAATTAAAACATAAACATGCTTGATTGGACCAATTGACATCAACACTGATTCACACACAGCAGTGGTATTCGACAAAGATATTCATATTTGCAAATGGACATATTTACAGACACAGAGATGGGATGCCAGGTTCAAATACAGTGGACTAATTCATTATACCATATTCTACAATTCATACATATACTCCGAATTCTTGGGTTAATAGAATTCACGCCTAAGCTTGAAACAGGTTTATTTCTTATGTCCTTTAGTCCATTTTTCTCAAATAAGCAGCAAGATAAAGGCAGGCTGATTACACTATTATGCCTAACCAAACTGAATCCAATCATGCCTAGACCTTATTACGTAATAATCGACTAACTACTCTTACCATGGTAGTATATTAACACAGGACACGCGTTTAAACTAGACGAATCATAATCATATAATGCCCAAAGACATGCTTAAAACGGACCAGGATAACAACCAGTCATGCTAAACAGACTAAATGTCTTAAGTCTACTGAACAACAAAAAAAAAATGCAACCAAACTTAAAGCATATTAAACTGAACCAAAGCAAGAAAGTAAGTACCAGAAAAGAAGTTGAACCAGACAGGGGACTAATTACCACAAATGGTGCCTAGTAAACTTAACAAAACAAGAAACCAACCATTCTAACACGTACACAGATATTCAGACTATGTACACAAATCACATAAAAAGCAGTACTTGAACTAACATAGAACCACTAAATTGAAAAGTAAAATAAAGACATAAAAGGGAAAGGAGAATCACCTGCTTCGGGTGCAGCGAAGTGAGGCTTCGAGTCTCCGATCTGCCTCGAAACACCACAAACTCCTTAGTTGGTACCACTCTGGTCCGAAACAGCGAAAAAGGAAAAATGTTTAGTATTTTGAATCGATATTAGGCGATATTGTGACTGTTAAAAAAGAAAACTAATATTTTAGAGGGATTTTTAGACAGCTTAAAAGAACTCTTCTTTTTTAGGGGGGATTTTGTGTGGCTAAAAAGTCATATATTTTAGGGAGTTTCGGCAGCTGAAAACCTATCTCCAAACCAGTTCATAAGCCACCATTTATAGGAGGCAGCTAGGGTTTTTCTGGGGTTTCATAAAATGGGCGGGATTTAAGTTGACCCTATTTTCAAATCAAACGTTGGGTTTGCAGGTATTTTGACCTATTCAAGATCAGAAAAAGGGAACTAGACAAAAAACCATAAAAATTTGTACCCGAAAAATGAAAAGGGACTTGTAAAGGGGATGGATTTGAACTCGCAAAGGGCCAAAATCCATTAAACTCGTTCAGATCAAAACAGATGAAAGAGGAATACGACGACTTACCCCAAGCTGTTATCTGATGGGGGAAAGGACGAGTCATTAACTCCCTTTCCCCGAAATGTCCATGCAAGACCTGGGGGGATCGAAAGACGTCTGTGAAATAACCGTTTCTGTCAACGAAGAGAGAGGGAGTGAGGAGAGAGAGGAGCGGGAAGAGAGGGGGTGCGGCGGGTGAGCCTTCTTTTAGGGTTGATTGATGAATTAAGCTGAATGGGCCAGGGCGGGTCATAGATAGTGGGCCGGTTCGGTGAATTAAACGTGGGCTGGGTATTAAATGTGGGCTGGTCGGGTAATGTGAAAATATTGGGCTGTGCTATTGCACATTTGGGGTAATTAAATAGGCTGAATGATAATGGGCTGATTGGGCTCAGATTGGGGCTAATATTGGCTGAATGAAAGGAACAATTTGGGCTTCCAAATTTAAATAAATAAAAGACCTATTTTAATTAACTACACACTAACGTGTGCTAAAATATTACCTAATATAAAATATGTAATTATTAGTGCTCAGATAATAAAATTATATGACGTCGTAATAGTCGTGCAATAATATCAGTAAATAAACGCTATTATTTAACTGCGCAAAAATAAATGCGATGCGTATGCATAAGATGGTAAAAATGTTGAAATGATAAAAATGTGAATTATCATAATACTGGTAATGATAATAATTACAAATAATAATAATAATAATAATAATAATGATATTAGTAATAATAATAATAATAATAATAATAATAGTAGTGGTAGTAGTAACGGTAGTAAAATAAAAATAATAACAACAGTGACTACAATAGGATAAAGAAACGCCGGTATTAATAAAAGCTAATAATTGTAGTAAAGTATAAATAATTATTTTTAAAGTTGCCAAAAATATTAGAAGTGTAAAATAAGTATTTTGGGGAAGACGGGACAAAATTGAGTGTCAACAGGGGGATCATTTGGAAAATTGAAAGGGGGCTAGGGGTAAAACCGTAGCCGCCCTATGCGCCTCTACACATCCTTACACCCTCACCCCCTCCCTTCTATCCCTTTGGCGGTGAGTATGGTGGATGCAAAAAAAAAAAAAAAAAAAAAGGACGGAGCATTGAATGCTCGTCCTTTTTGCCCGATTTTTCGCTCATTTTGTATCCAAACACGGTACCAAGGTACAATCCACATTCATTACTTTATTTTTTTTTATCTATTTTTGCAAGCTGTTAAGGTGGAGTGAACCGTTGATTTTATGGATCTTTCGATCTGGACTGTATAGTTGTGTTCTAAGTTAAAAAATGGTAATTTTGGGGGAGTACCACATCGATAGTGTTGCTTCTAGTGTTCCTTTGGGGTTCTATAAATAGAAACCCCCATTCACGAGTAAAGAAAGAGAAAAAAAGTTGGGCTTGGACAAAAACAAGTGTATAAGCTTAAAACTAAGATTTGAGAATCTCATACTCGAATCTATGAGTTTAAGAGCATTTTAGTTTAAAATTTTAATGTTTTAAGGGTCTATTTTGGCTCAAGTTTTAAAATTTTTATTTTGTGTGGGTCGTTGGCAGAGTTTGGAGAGTGGAAAGGTGCTCTCAAGTGTAGCGTGTAGTATTTTTTACGATTCGCATTTGCACTTGCCTCATTTAAAAAGGAAAGTGTCCCGGGGAAGTGCGGTTGTCAATCGTACAGGAAAAAAGGAAAAAATATACTTCTACTTAATGGTGCTCTAAATAGACTTATTTTTTAGAGTCGCCACCTAATTTTTAGGAAATTAGGAAAAATCGAGTCGAAAAGGGTTCATTTAAAATAATTGTTTTATGATTATTTTAAAAGAAACCTAATCTACACAGAGTCTAGGTAAGGGTTCTGGTGATCCCCGGGGAAGGTGTTAGGCACCCCGGTATTAAGGGTCCGCTCAATTGAGGTTTACCTACGGGTTCTAATAATATGTTTATATAGATATAAATTGGTTTGTGATAAAAATAGTTTCTGTTTAATATTTCCGCAAATAAATGTTAGTCATTTATGCAAAAATAACGCATTTCAAGAATCAAAAAGTGGTAAAATTTCACCCAGAATTGGGCGTTTGGGGTGTCGGACTAGAACAATTAGGCTAATACCCGAAGGCTCTTAGACTAAGTAGGACCCTACGTAAGTCCACCCAAAATAATTTTGACATATATATTTTTAGTACAAAAAATAGTTTTTAACAAAATAAGATTTAGGCATACTATTATAATTCATATATTGATAGTATACTATATAATCCATTTTTATTTTATGTTTTGGTCAATTTTAGCCAAACTTTATTTTTTAATTTAGTCCCACAGGTTTAGTCCAAATCAGTCCACATGTTCAAGTCCATATGTTTCGTAATGTCCAAATTAGTCCCATAATTTATGAAATCGGTCATTTTCAGTCCAAATCATATTAAGTCAATCCGTTTGAAGTCATAAATCTTATTAAAGTTTGCAAAATTGGTTTTACGTAGTGTTAGAAATCGGATTTAGGCAACTTTATATATGGGGTAACCTTAAGGGTTCCAATTTATAGGCAAAAACACAAGTATAGAATTTAAATGCATAAATAAAATAAAGAGATAGGGATATTGGGCCGACCAAGCCCAATTAGAGATAAATAGGCAACAAGATATCCTTAGGGCCCAAAATTACGTATGCTCCATGCTATGATCCAAGAAAGGTTGACTTGATCTAGATACGTCGATGGGCATCGTTGGGGCCCACCAACGGATTTGGGTGGACAAAGCCAAACGGGTATGCACAATATTAGTATACTAATCAACACAGCTAAGGACTAAAATAATTACAAAGCCAAAATAATTAATTACATTGACTTGGGCCAAGCCCACATTAATAACCAACGCGATAAACAATATCGTAAAAGAAAAGCCCAAAGCAGAGCCCAAAACTGAGTGCAGAAACACAGAAGGAGGTCTAACGGACCAAAGAGATGCAGCCCAGAATCAGAGGCCCAAATTATAACTTTCCCAGATTTCCAATTAAGTGTAAGGCCCAAGTTGTACGCAAGATATACCTCAAATATACACACTTAGGAGAGCAAAACGATGTTGCATACCCTCAATATACTTGATATACACTTCATTTTTTCTAACCAAATTTTATTCCCAGAGCTATAACTACACTAAAGCTTCCAAACACTTCAATTTTAAGCTTGATCCTAGACTTTTAGTTGGTTTTAAAGACAAACAAATTTCCAGAATTACATTAATGCTGCTAAGTGATCTGGTCAATCTCATAAGGACTCCAAAGAATCCTCTACCTCAAACTAAAAACTCTAAAACCATCCTTAAGAACCAAGTTGCTAAAGACTTGACTCAAATAATTTAGAGAAAAAAGAAAAACAATAGCTAAGTGTTACAGATATCCCCACAGGTCTAAACTATATGACTTAAACTATATGGTCACATGAATGTCAAAATGGCATAGGAGCAAGTAGCAGTAATGAATAAATAGGAAGTGCAGAGCAATCAGATTAGTCAGTATCAAGGTGAGGTGCACACAACATTAAATCCTACTTAGCTTTCAATGGAATCAAGGGACAACACCAGGAAAGATACATGATTGGCCTAGCTAAAGAGTTCCTTTTTGACCAAGAGGGAGCCAAATCGGTTTCTAGAAGTCAATTCTTTTAGCCAGATTTTTCACTTAAGCAGGTTACAGAATCAAACAACTAGGTACTGAGTTATTTTAGACTAGTTTTAGCTTTAAGCAAGTTCAAATACTCAAAGGCCCAGTATGCAGGTTCATCAAGTATAGTTAAGTCTAATCATGGAAAAAGGGAAAAGTTCAGACAAAGGCACTTAATAGTTCAGGAGTTCCCAAAATATTAAAGAAGGAACATAATACTACCTTAGATCTTTCAACAATATATTAGTCATGGTTCAGTTTCAAAACAAGCAAATAGGGATCAAAAATACATAATAGGCAGTCTCAGCTCGCACAAGCAAATGTCAGGAGGGAGGTGTATCACAAACAAATAGGGGACAAGTATGCATATGAGGCAATCCTAGACAACACAAGCCAATGACATGAGGGAGATGTATCACAAAACAAGTGTCACACTCAAACCTTTGAAACAACTTCAGCATTAGTTTAAAATCCCCACACTTAGACCATTATATGATCATACTAGGCAAAGAGAACCAAGCACACTATAAGCAATATATGTATCAAATACAAGTTTCTAATGATAGACCAACATGAACATGACAAGCAGACAACCAATATGGGACAGAGTAGTGATCCACAAGTCACAAACAAGTCAAAACCCAACAAGCTAGCCACCCTCCAGACCCTGTTATTCCAATTTCAAGTTAAGAACACAACTTTCTTACATATCCTATTCCTTATTCGTCTTAACAAATTCCCAGAAAAAGAAAAGAAGAACAACAATCACACAATGTTCAGCCATCTAGACTCTTTAACATAAACTAACAAGACAAGTTACAAGTCTTTTAGACCCTTACTTTAAACAAGTATCTAACTTAACAATCTCATAATACAATTATGCTAGTTCAAGGGAGTCAACCTTATATTTCAAATAGCTAATAGGATTCAAAAGGGAAAATCACAATATAAGTCAAACAAATAGTGGCCATAAAACAATTAATTCCTCTTCCAAATCTTTTAAAGTCACAGAGTCAAGAACAAGGAAATTAAGGTCCATTTTAGAAATTCTCAGAACTAGCAAAGTTCTCATATCAACACCCAAAGTTCAAACAAACAACATTTAGGAAAGAGAGAAGTCTTCAACATACCAGTGAAAAAAAGCCATTTTTTAAAAATTCATATGTCAAACATTAAGAGCAACAACCTCAAATTAGGAAGATGGGGTTTAACATGATCATGACAAGCAAAGTATTAGGTCTCTTCTAGTTCAACATAGACAAGACAACACAGAATCAAACAAGACACATTTCCAAGTTTTAAATTCATTTTTTCAAGGTCACAAAAGTCTTCAAAGGACTTCAAGATCAAATATACATCAAGTTCCCACCCTTAGTTTTAAAACCAACAAAATATTCACAGAAAACACAAACAGACCTAGGCAAACTATCAAACATTTTGAAAACCATTTTTTTCTTCCTAAAGATTCTCAAACCCTTTCAAGACATCTCATGCCATCTTTAAGGCAACTTTAACCATCAGTAACAAGTAGAAGGGAAAACCACTCTTCTTTTAAACTCCCAAAATAGTTTTCAGCTAAGATGATTACCCTTTAGGTACAAAAACAGTCTCAAACAAGACCACAAGTCTTCATAATTCAATAAAACCAATGACAATATAACAAAAATCAGAGAAAGTAGTTCTATAGCTTTTAACATCACACCTAAACTCCACAGAAATCACATGACAGACTCATATGATCAAATCAAACATCTTAGACTAAAAATCAATGGAGTAGTAAATTCAGGACACAAACAAGCCCTTCTATCTATGTCTAAAGCTATTCAAAACATCTCATCCCTCAAATAAAGGCCTTAGAACTCAGAACCAAACTTGAACACCTCAAAATCAAAGAAAAAACCAATAAAACAGGAACCATAGGCATAGAATAGGTCTCCTCCCAATCAGACACATTTTAAAAGCTTCAACACACTTATTAAACAAGAGTAAGATACATCTAAGCAACTCTATATCACATTCCACATACTAAACAGTTTCACAAGCCAAAAGCAGATTATGATTCAAGACACATAAATAATAATATAAACTAAAATAATAGACTGAAGTAGGCTTAAAATAGTAATATTACCTTTTTGGAGGGAAACCTAAAGATCAAACAAGGGGGATTGGATCAACACTTCAACAAGCACTTGAAAACCCTTTAAAAGATGACCTTTTTTTTTTTCTTCAATTTTTCTTCTTGTATGTTATTGTATAGCTCATACAAGGGACTGGCGAGATTGACGATGTTGTCACACATCGTATTGGAGCAGGATGGATGAAATGGAAGCTCGCATCGGGGGTGTTGTGCGATAGGAAGGTGCAGCCTATTCTAAAGGGAAAGTTCTACAAAGCGGTGGTTAGACCGACTATGTTGTATGGGACGGAATGCTGGCTAGTTAAGAAAGCTCATGTCCAGAAGATGAAGGTAGCTGAGATGCGAAGGCTGAGGTGGATATGCGGGCATACCTAGAGAGATAGAATTCGGAATGAAGTGGTTCGGAAAGGTGGTGTGGCCCCTGTGGTGGATAAGATGCGGGAAGGGAGGTTGAGGTGGTTCGACCATATGCAGTGGAGATGCGCTGATGCGCCAGTGAGGAGGTGTGAGAGGATGGCAGTGGTGGGTCTGAAGAGAGGGAGGGGTAGGCCAAAGAAGGCCTGGGGAGATGTGATTCGACAGGACATGGCGCTACTTCAGCTTACCGAGGACATGACCGATGATAGGAGGGGTAGAGGTCGAGTGTCAGAGTGGAGGGCTAGTGGGGGGCCGCGAGGTTTCCTTTCTCATATTAGGAGTATTTTTACCCTGCTTTTATGTGTTGGGTCTTGTCTATCTTTGCTATTTTATTATGACTTCCTTGCTCTTGCTATTTCTCATTTTCGCATTGTTTTGATTTGCTTGTCCATATCTGACTCTTTTCGCTTGTTTTCCTTGTATCCTTTTGAGCCGAGGGTCTTTTGGAAACAGTTTCCCTACCTTCCAAGGTGGGGTAAGGTTTGCATACAATTTACCCTCCCCAGACCCCACATTGTGGGATTTAACTGGGTATGTTGTTGTTATATGTTATAGTATAGCTATAGTTTTTTAGTATTTTCAGTAGACAATAGTGTGTTATAGTATCTTGGTCGTGTATTGTAGAGTATATTTCATGTATATAAGCTAGATATTTTCAGAAATTTTTAGAGACTTTTTCTAGAAAAAAGAGGATCCTCACAATGGCCAAAAGACTTTCTACTTATAGCCTCTCAAACAGGGTTTTAAGGACAGAAATGGAAATAATCCCATTCCCCCCCCACCACCAAATTCTTCCCTAATTTCAAAATCTACCAATTCTAAAAATCAGAAAAGCCAACTGGATTTTTCACAATTTTCCCCAAATTCGTACTATATCCAATCACAATTACACACTAAATCACATAATACAAACAAACTATACCCTAAATTCTAATAAATCAGCCAAAAATGGAATAGTACACCTAGTCATAAAATAAAACAAAAATGCAACGTTTCAACGGTAAAAATCATACCTAAACAGCTAAATCTGAAGTTAAGCCCTATAAGCACTTCACTGAAACTAAAAAGAAGAACAAGAGCAATACCTCACAGGCTAAAGCAGGAACAAGGGGCGCAAGCAGTATTTAGAAGTCTAAACTAAGAAAGACTTACGAACCACTTAGGAAGGATAAGAGCCGTAGCTACAAAGCAAAAGAAGTTGACGGAGGCGATGCGATGATACTCACCTCAGCCTCTATGGCAGCATTAGTTACCAGATTCATTCAGTGACAGCCATAGGATAAGGAAGTCCTTTATTTTCATTGTTGAAATAGGCGGCCACTCTCTCTCTTACTTTCTTTCATTTAGTTAGGTGTGGTAAAGGATCTCGCCCATGGCTACTACACACGTGAAGGGCCTGAGCAACATCCCAACCCCCTATTCGGGTAAAAATCAAAGATCAAAACAAACAAAAAATGCGAAAATAAACCTGGTAACCATAAGAAAACATGATAGATGGTGGAAATCCTCAAAAATCCGGCGTACAACAGCATGAGACGCCATGAATCAGACCAAAGAACAAACTCTAACGCCGTAGCCATTTTTCTCAAAGAGAGAAGAGGGGTCGGGTGGTCAAACTAATGAAAACGATGGGGGGAAAGTTTATTAAGTTAAACTTCCCCCCTTTCATTTTAATTGATTCTCCAACCCCCTCCCCCACCCCAAGTTTTAAAAATTAAAATCAAAACCCCCCTCTTAATATAAACCAAATAATAACTAAGTGATATAAACTAAATAAAATAGTTATTTTAGGCTAAATTAAATTTTAAAACTCGCAAATTTAGAAAATTAATTTCAAAACGAGCCTAATATTGATATAGTTCTAGAGAATATTTAAAAAATGTGAAAAACGCGGTCAAAATGAGCCGTAATTCATACGTCATCTTAATTAATAATTTTCTCGAGTTAGACGGAGCGGGATATGTATTTTCTTTTTGAATTATATTTATGAAAGTAAATAACTCATAATTTCTTGTAATTGTCAATTTTTAGAATAATAATTAAACGTCAATTTTTGCAAATTTCTCGGGATTTTTGAATTTTAAAATTTTTAAAAGGCCTCTAATGTGGCGTGATTTTACGCCACAATCGATGCTTTTCGGCTATAAGTTTTACTTGTTTTTAAGCGAGTCTGGGTGATTTTACGTAGTTTTTGTCATGTTTCAGGTAATACGAGGTCCCTAGAGCCTAATTGTGGAAAACAAGCGAAAAAGAGTAGAAAAAGTTGATCACTGGAAGTAAATCGAGATTCTGGAAATTCTGGGAAAAAATTATTCTGCGCGATTGCGCAGTGAACACACGTGTTCGCGCCCACGCGCACTTGGAACTATACGCGTTCGCGTCATATTCTCACGCATTCGCGCTGAAGTAAGGCGAGTGGAGCTGACGTCATCCACGCGATCGCGCAGACACATGGCGCGATCGCGTTGAAGGAATTTCGGGCCAGACCAAACAGAACTCGGATTTTTACGATTTTTGCTATTCCAGTTCCTATAAAAAGCCAACTAGGGTTTTCTAAACATATCTTTGGCAGCTTTCACAAGTTGGAGGCTAGGGTTCCTACATAAATGTTCTCTTTTCTATTTAATCCTTGTTGATGGAAATCTCTTGGTGACAATTAAGATTGACACTCTTGTTGTGCTTATTTATTCATTTGCATTATTCTTAATCAAGTAAGTTTTTGCTATTTTAATTATTCTTGTTCTTGAATGTTTTCAATGGATTAGCAAACCCTTGAACTCGCCCATTTACTTTGTTTGAAACTCGGAAGAGGAAGAACGGAGTTGGGATAGAATAATTAACATGAATTTGGGGCGTTAATCCTCATCTAATGAAAATTGACCTAGGAATAGGCAATACCACTTGTAGCCATATTCGGGTGTTCTTAATGCTCCTAATTGCTTGAGGGATCTTCAATTGGGTAGTCTAGTTAATCTTCGGAAGAAGGTGATTTAGAGTCATTATCCGAGGCTAAATAACATAAACTTGCTATTATTTATAATTCGTGAAATAGATTGGATCGTTACTTGAGAAGTAGTTTCCTTTATTCCATTCTTGTTGCCATTGATCAATTTACTCGCTTTCTAGATTAGAATTTATATTTTCATATTTTATCAAAACCTTATCAAAAACCACCATTGATGCGTTCGGGCATAGCTATTGTTAGTGATAATTCCTAATCTGCTTAAATCTCTACATATTGTTCTCTGTGGGATTCGACCCCAACCTTGTTGGGTTACTATATTTGACAACGTCCGCGTTATACTATTAATAGGTGTAATTTGAGCGTATCAGCCTCCTTACTCCGTCTTGGACTTGGGAAATTTGAAAATTAGAATACACGTTTTATGAGGTGAAAATTAGGTGTCAACATTAGGTTCATTCTTGGCCGAGGCTGCGCCCGAAAAAGGTAATAATCTTTTTGTTTATTGCTCTTCCTTTAATGTTGTTAGATTTTGCCTTAGTTTGCTGCTTTGATTAGTTGTTCTTGTTAATAGTAGATTGTTGTTTAGTCTAATCATTATATTAATGCTTGTTTAGTTAGTTAAAGTTTTGTATTGTTAGTGTAAATTTAAATGATGTAGATTAGTATTGTTGTCTTATGATCTTGGACTAGAATGTGCTTTGTTTAGAATAAGAATGACCATCTAATGAGCTAGTTGTGTTAATTATTGATCCATTAGTATAACATGTTATGTACATTGTAAAATGGTGCTGTTTTTAACTTTGATTAGAGTTAGATTGTATTGCTAATGTTGATGCTCTGTGCCATACTTGCTTGATCTGTTTTTCTTTGAATTTAGGCCAAAATGAATCATGTTAGAACAAAAAGGATTAGTAATGATTGCGTGGTAGTGGTCTAGGGCTGTTAGTGTGATATAAGTTGTAAAATGGACTGGTTGGTTTGCTTGATGGTCTGTTAAAGAGGAAATGGGTTGATCATTCAAGTTTGTCTTGTCTCTAATGTCATATTCTGTATTGTGTGTGCTGTTCATGACATGTTCTAGGAGTATAGGTTGTTGAAATGGTTGTATATTCTTAAAAAATGATTACTTTGGGTCTTATGTTAATGTGTTCTTGTCTGGGGTGTGAGTTTTACCTATTGGCTGTTAGTACGAGGTTCATTTTGATTGAAAGGAACTTTAAAACTGTAAGGGGTGGCAATTCTCTTTTGGTTTTTTGCTTTAAGATTCATGTGAAACATCTCATTTAAGCTTGACCTTTGCATCTGCATATTAGCCTCTTGTCTCCACTTGCTTGTTTGAAGTTATCCTTATCTGGTGTTTTATGGTTACTTGTTTTGAGTTTTGTGGGAACATTGACCTCTGCTGAGGAAAAGTGAGGTTGTTTTAGCGTTGATCTTGTAAGCATGAAGTTCTGTGTCACTCCATGATCATGTGAACTAGCCTATTTGCTTCTATATGTCATATACTTAGATGATGGTGCTCAGCTTGTAAACTCTAAGCCCTGTTCTGTGTCGTTGTTTAATTTTCCTGGACTGCTTCTATATTCCTATGCATATGTATCACCTGAACCTGATATTGAGCCTGTTGTTCTCTCCCATTGCACCTGCATTTTAGTTAGCATTGTTGTCACACCCCAACCTTGGTGGGGTGTGATTGGCACCCGACATCTTACGGGGCTGAGCGAACCAACTTATAGCTCGCATCATCTATGTCTCGAATGGGAAAATAAGGCCAAAGTGTCCGACTATGAATATAATATCATGCATAAGAATATGTACGATAGGCCCACGATGCTGACATAACAACTGACCAAGTAAGACTAGTTGTACACAAGAAACTGTCTGCAAAGCCTTTATGAACATGACTGAAGTATATAAGTGGGGACAGGGCCCCCGACATACCCGTAACACAAAACACATATACAATCCCAGACTTGGAAATACTCCAGAAAGAAGTGGAGTTCACCAATCAAAACTGGTACCGGAAGCAGCCTACTGCGGAAAGTCCTCGTCTCGTCTGTCTATACCTGCGAGCATGAACATAGCGTCCCCAAATAAAAGGACATCAGTACGAATATTGTACTGAGTATGTAAGACAGAAAATGTAACATAATAAGCATGTACTGTGATGAAGAAGGATAAGAATCAACCTGACACTCTGAGTTACCGATGTAAATCTAGCATACGTATATATATATGTACCTCTTCATATTTTTGCAATCTCCACTAGGTCTTCATACCCTACCAAGGCTCTGGTTAACCTATGTTACACCTCGAAAAAATTTGATGTCGTCATCTGATAGATATGCTAATGCAGGGTGAGATGAATACGATGTTTTTATAAGTAAGAAAGGTTATTTAACGATCCTAGATAAGATTTCAAAGATGTTGGAAGTAAGAAGAGAAAGTTCCTTAAGAAGGGCAAAGTATATGTTGTGTTTTGGAAAAATTCTGTAAAGTACCGAGCTAATGCTGACTTAATGATGTCTTAAAGAAGAGTTGTAACTCTCCTTAGATTGGTAATGAAGTGTTAAACAAGTGTTAAGAAGGTTCCATGAGGATTGGAGATCAAACGAAATGACGGAAACCATTTCAGGGAAGTGGAGTTGTACGACCACTTATACGGTCCGTATAACCCCTAACAGGAAGATGTTTTTCATGATGGTGAACCACGGCCACTTATACGGACCGTACAATGTTACGGACCGTATAAGTGTCCGTATAACACCCGACGGGCTGAGTTATTTTCAAGTATATAAATGTGATCCCACTTTATTATTTTCATTTTTTACACTTCTCCACTTCTCTCCAAGTGTCTAGAACATTCCACACATTTCATATACAAGAATCCAAGGGAAATCAAAGGCTCATATCATTAATCCAAGGGAATCACGTATAAGGAAGCTCTTAGGGGTTGCTAGAGTCAAGAAAATTTTATGGATTGAAGCTAGGGTTTTTCTTCAAGTGGAGTATTTCCATCCAAAGGTTATCCCTACTCAATCTAAGGTAAGTTTTATGATCATTTCATGTTATTTGGACTATGGAGAGGTTGAAAGACTTGGGTAGAAGAAGAAAGTAGAAAATGAAGTCTAAATGTAACTTTGGTGATGTTTTTAAGTAGTGAGCTAACTTGAGTCATGATTACTAGTATAATATGGATATAATCTTGTTATGGAAGGTAATAATTGTAATGAAGAAGCATCATATGTAAATGTGCTAAAATGGTTATGAAGTTGCTAGTATGAGTTGAACATGGGGGTGAGTATTGAAGGCTTAGTGTAATGTGATTGCTTGATTGGATATTATGAGTGTATTATGGATGTTATTGTGGTTGGTGGGAGTTGTTTTGTGATATGGTGGAAGTTGACGAAATAGGGAAAATGCTGCCTAATTTTCATTAGACTATGAATTATTCTAGTTAGAATTTAAAAGTATCATTAAGGCTTAACCATGGCATGAATCCTTCTAATGGCATGAATCCTTCTAAATGTAGATTATTCAAGCTTTAACGGTGAACGTTAGATAGCTAAGAAGACAAAGAGGTATGTAAGGCTAAACCTTCTTTCAGTAAGGCATGGTTCCTTGGCTATATATATCCTTTCATGAGTTCTATAATGTCCTCCAAATGATTCTATCTCCAAAGCTACTAAAGCTCATGATCCTCGATACTTGCTCGATTCCATTGCATCCTTTATATGATAGTTGATCCTCCAAGGATAGACGTAACAAAACCGATAATGGTAATGATGTTGATGATGCTTATGGACTCTTAAGTACACGTGTCTAAGTATGTATGACTATTATGTAACCCCGAGCTTATATGGCCGGGTATGATATCTGTTGTGCGCACATCACTGCAGTTAAGTACGGATACCACTGAGCCTTGGTAGGGCCAGGTATGTATAATCACCGAGCCTTGTCATGGCCGGGTATGCGAAACACCGAACCTTCATGGTCGGGTATGGTATGGATACAAATATGAATATGAATCTGAATACGAACACGAATGTATATGTATGTATGTACACGAGCACGCTTTAGAAGTGGAGGGTTCCTATGAAAGGCAAGTAAGTAAGTAATGGTGATGATGGCTTTACTATTTCCCGATTCTTCCATCTTATGCTATCTCTTATGCTCCTATTATGATGTTGATTATGCTTTACATACTCAGTACAATATTCGTACTGAAGTCCTTTTATTTGTGGACGCTGCGTCATGCCCGCAGATGGCCAGGGAGACAGGCTTGATCCATAGCTTTCTTATTCAGGGACTACTTAGAGGAGCTCCATTTCATCCGGAGCTACAACTTTTGGTATTATTCTTTTGTGAACATACATGGGCACGGCGGGGTCCTGTCCCGCCTATATTATGTTACCTACTCTTCTTAGAGGCTCGCAGACAGTCGTATATGATTAGTTGTCTTGAAGCCTTGTCGGCTTATATTTTGTATATCATTCTGATGGCCTCGTCGGCTTATGTATATTGATGTGGGCATAGTTGTTAATGATGGTATAAATGTGTTGTTGCCCAATGAGTTTAGCATTATTGATGTATAGCATTCATGAGTAAGCTATGTGGTCCACCTAGATGTGAATACGAATGTACGATAAGAGGCACCCGGGTGGGTTAACACCGGGTGCCCGTCATGGCCCTCGGGTCGGGTCGTGACAACCTATTACCAAAATATTATCCGAACATATGTTGCGGCGTGGAACCCGTTCCATATATAATACATGTCTCTCGATACCCTCGTATGCTTAACTATATCTGTGTACAACACTGTGGTTCTGATCTACTTATCATCCTAGTACTAACTACCCAACTTATCGGTGCTCATATCTGTACCCTTCGTATAATCCTTATAGTCATGAAGGAAATCTGGAACTCATAAGCTAAACTGACTGACTGAATGCATCTATATGTCTGATTATCTGAACATATCTATTCATTTTTGCTTACTAAAATTGCCTCTGAGGGCGTATGACATGTATAGGTCATAGTTCCGAGGAACGTACGACTCGATCCATATCCCATATAATATTTCCGAGGAACGTACGACCCGATCTAGTGATATGCAATACAAGTGCTACGGTACGTGTAGCTCGATCCAGTGCAATGCAAGTGCAAGTGCTACGGTACGTGTAGCCTGATCCAGCGCTATGCAAATGTAAGTGCTACGGTACGTGTAACCCGATCTAGTGCAATGCAAGTGCTACGGTACGTGTAGCCCGATCCAGTGCTATGCAAATGAAAGTGCTACGGTACGTGTAGCCCGATATCAATGTGCTGCACCATCTGCTTTTACATATGCCCTAGCTCACCTGATTCATCTTGCATCACCTAGGATTTGGATCTTCTTCTTTCATCTCTGTACTGTCCATGTCTGTTGCTTGGGTTGCCCGTTGAATCTTGTTTTTTCACACTATGAACACCATATGGCTTGATTAAACTGATATTTGTGACCAACATTGAGTTGTTTGTCCCTGCTGCTACTCACATTGGCCTTACTGTCCAATGCACCCTTTACATGCTGAAGTGAGACCTGCCACACCTTATATGAACCTTGAAGTTGCTTTATTGTTTGCCTAAGACATAAGTTGAACACATCCATGTTTGTGATATACGTGCCTTGACACTTCTATAACTGCTGCCTGCTATATGGTTCACCATGGCTTATCTCAGCCATACTTCCATTAGTGTACTGCTTCTATGCTCACATGCTTTATCTGTGTTCATTTCAGTGCTACCTATTCCATTTGTATTTGCTGTGATCTTATATACTTTGTGCTCTCTTTGTTCCTTCTCAAATGGTGTTTATTAATTCGAGGCCAATTATGGTAATTCAGGGTTGTTCTAATCTCCCCGGTGTTAGCCATGCCTGGGGTTCTTCGAGGGCCCTTGGAACTTATGCGACATCGGAAATACAGGGTTAGGACCTAGTCCCCATACCATCCTAAGTCTTGGATTAATTCAAACAGTCATTTGAAAAGGTAGAGGAGTAAGTATGGATTAAGTATTGATTGTCCTACATGTGTATATATATGCGTGTGTTTTTACACCTTTTAGTAGTTTATCTTAGTGATAAGTTCAGTGTATATAAACTGATCGGTATTTTCTTTTCTTTCCTACCCTCCTCCTCTCACGTGGCCGTTCGGGTCAAATAAAACCACCCATTATGCCTAAGGACTAAATAGGAATATTACTTTAAATAGAGTCCAAGAAGGCAAAGAAGATAGCGAGGTGCGCAGAAGGCCCAGCCATGGGTGAAAATGGCCAACTAGGGGCTTGGTACGCCCCTAGACTAACTTAGCTCCTTTAAAGTAATTATATTTATTGTTGCATTTGTATTTGAAACTTGTATTCAAAACTTATGTATATACTGGAAACTTGTGATTGGAACTAGACGTCTTAGGACAACGGTTCTTATGCCGTTCAGTCGACATTAGGTCCCCGTACACGATTTTCAAAACCACGGACTTAAAACTCAAACTTTCTAAGACTAAGTATGCAAATGGGATGATTCAAACCATTTTCAAAAATACAAACCTATAACGGATTTTCTAAGTTAAAAGGTATAATCATAATGGCAAAAGAATTTCACAAGAACTAAGTTTTGATCAACTCAATATAAACAAAATTTTCAAATCAGTTTTAGATAAAATGATAAGCTTTTTTTGACAAATCTGGACTCTATCTTAAAAATGGGATAAAAAAAACCTGATTTTTTACAAATTATAAACACTCATCATTGTCTCGGCCTAACGCAGGCCCAAACTAATGCATATTTTCAGACGGGATATATTTTGTTTAAATATATAAAATGCCTTTGCACAAACATACAAAAAACCATCATAATATAAAGAGCTTCGGACAAGGCTGAAACGTACCAAAACGGGTTAATCTGAACCGAAGTATGGGTATGCAATGAGTTTTAAATTCAAAACGCTCTTCTTACATTTCATTTATAAACTAAAATATACTCCTTTTACTAAAAAGGGGGACTATTTATAACCGAATATCATAAATCCGATACGATATCCTGTAAGTAAAGCGGATATACTCAAATCTTTTCAAATGATATGAAAACTTACAAAATGACAGTCTTTTCTAAATGCGGGAAATAAACACAAAATAGACAGTTTAGGAAAATACTCATACTTTGGAATTCGAAAGTCAACTGTATAGTACAGATCCTTAATACTGGGGCACCTAACACCTTCCCCAGGGGATCATCAAAACCCTTACCTAGAACTCTAGATTACGAATGTTTTTTCACGATTTGAATAAACCCTTCAAAATCTATTTTCCTAATTTTCAAAAAATTAGGTGGCGGCTCTTTTAAAACAAAGTCCTAAAGAGCACCAACGAGTTTGTAGTAGCCTTTTATGCCCTAAACCCACGTAAAAAGTGAACTGCAACATAGTTCAGTTTTAATGAGGAGATGAGTTTGGATTTTAGATGTTTAAGACTATAATCAAAGCAATGGCAGTATATGGCTTGCCTTCAGGTACAGAGAGGCAAAGGAGTAGCATAAACTTTTAAATCGATGAAGAAGCATGAGAAGAACTACAACACCCAGATTTTGTAATTGACCACGGCAATTTGGTATATGAAGTTATGACATACCTATTTGTACTAAGAAGTTATGCAAGATCTATATTGATCCCAATAGTTTATAGTAGGTCCTTAGGATAAAAGGGTCATCTCAGATATAACAACAAAGATCCAGGTTGATACACGATGTTCTTACCATATCTTTATGATATTTTTAGCAAAAGTATGATATATGAGATTTATGTTCTGCACTCGACGACTTAGTATGCTCATTGGCAACATTTTGTTCTTATCCGAGTAAGACATGTTATCGATGCACCGCGCAAGGAGGGTTAGGCAGGGGTCAATGCACCAAATATGGGGTAAGACATGTGGATCAGATAACCCATTTCCCGTAAGCAGTTATTTATCAATAGTAGATTATGTTTAGCAGTGTTGTTAGGTAAGTTAAACATTGTGGACCACGACAAGTGGGTAGCCATGAAATAAAGCTCTGAAAATGGGGTAAGACATGTGAGCTGATATCTCGTGTCCCGTAAGCATCTTACGATTGGTGATAGGAGTATCAATTTCACAATTGGTAGATTTTTTCGGGCAATAATAAAGGTTTACTTGCAGCCTGTAATAGTCAGGACAACAACTAATTCATGTAAAGTGCAGGATGATACACCTTCTGTCATAGATGATGGAGTATGGTGGCTTTAAAAATTATGTATCAAGGCTTATCGGGATTTTGACATAATATCTTAAGAGCCTAGGAGAGGTATTTCATGAGGTCCTATTTGGTCTCTAGCAGTTGAGGTTGTTAAGCAAGATAGTGGAATGATTTCTATTGTAAATATTTCTACATAAAATGTTATCAGGTTACAAGTACTGGGAAAACCAAGTATTACATTATCACATACTAAAGCACCTGGATTTTAAGTTGATATCAATCTAAACAGAAAGGAATGCAACCTATGTGTAATTTACTTTATGCAAATATTAACAGTTTCCCACTGTTTGTTCATGGATTAGATTGGAAGACCTGATATTTGTCGAGTTTGTACATACATAATTAATTCTTCTTTTCACGTGTTGTCGTTTTAGATTTGAAATGATAAGGTGGAGTACTGTTACAAGAATGTATCTGTATGAAGTGAATCCTAGCTTGGTTTTCTACGTAAGTAATCATTTATTAGTAGGTGAAATGGTTTATCACTTGGGTAACTGTGGTTTTATCATTTAAATGAGCTACTGTTGATTTGAAGAGAAATTTTTAGGAGTAATATTTTATTGGTAGGTGAAATTGCTAATTTGTGATTCATCTATTACTTGGTGTAGAGTAATTTTGTGGACAATGAATATTGGCTATCTGCATTTTTGTCATTAGTTAGCCTAGTCATGGTTTTCTATCCATATTCTATGGGCTTAAGAATTAGAAATACTGCAAATATCTAAACGAGCACTATTGGTTTCAAGAGAAAGTTACTACTCGAGAGAAGAATTTAACCAGAAAGGAATTCGCGACTTATCAAACATTTGTTAAAATAGACAGTTTACTTTTTGCAAATATTAAAAGTTTCCCTGTCACCTTTGCGCCTAGGCATGAAAACATTCACAAGGCATTCTACTAAGAAGATTAGACACTTTAGTGAATCTTGGATCCTTTAACGGATCATATTGTGACCAAAAGTGCATTGGTTACATGTGTATTCTCTATCTTCTCACGAGAACTTTGAACCAAAGGATCATGGATTTGCATATTCATATTTTTATGTCGACTTGTTCGTGATACATTAGTGTTTATATTTGTTGTTTGTAATTATTGCATGATGGTACGGGGTCGCCTGGTACCCCATTTTGCATGTGATTTATGGTATGGAGTCCCTCGGAACTCCCTAGTATATTTTGATTTATAAACTATGATAGTTGGGTATTTTTTTGGGGGTTTTGAGAAAGGTATATAAATGGCATTAGTCCTAATTACAGGGGAAACTCTGTTGAAATTTTGGTCGATCTAAGGGAGTTGGTAAGACGGTTAAGGTTTGCCAATACGTCTCTCTTTGACCAGGTTTGGAGCTTTTATTACGTTCGAGGAAGAACGTTATTTTAAGGGAGGGAGAATGTAACGACTCGATATTTTTCAAATGAATTTTAGAGTTACTTCCTTAATTATGTCTTACTAATTTTAATGAGTTGCATATCAAAGGGGGTATTGATTACTTTCATATAATATGTATTTATATATATAGAATATTATTTATAGGATATGTTGTATGAGATAGTAGATTAATTTAAATGTTGATGGATCAATTTGTAGTATATATAAAAAAGTTGGGTAAGATGTGGGTAAATAATGCCCACTCCGGAAGACGGGGTAAGACATGGACAAATATGTACCGTGTCCAGTGAGAATAGATTTAGATTCAATGTATTTCATATAAGTGACTCAAGTAAGATGTGGGTAAATAATCCCCACTCCGGAAGACGGGGTAAGACATGGACAAATATGTATCGTGTCCCGTGAGCACAGATTCAGACTTAGTGTATCTCATGTGTTGCTTGTTTATGCTTCATGATTTCAGCTTCAACTTCAGTGTTAGTATATATACATTTAATATACTTGTACTGTTTAATTGCTTTTGTGCATTATCAGGAATTTCTAAGACTTGCCCCAGGGGTAAGCTAAGAGTGTGTCGATGATCTTGCTGGGTCTTTTAGACTTACGCTTGTTGATGTTTGTATGTGTGCAGGTGTTGATAATAGCAACCAAGTAGCTGATACTTGATCATTCCAGCTTACTTCAGTCCAGTTCAGTCGAGGTGAGCCGCTATTAGATCATGGCGGCCTCTTCTTCTTTAGTTGACTTAGTAGTATTCCGAGCTACGTCTCATGCTTTTGTATTCAGACTAGTAGTTCCATGACTTAGACATTTCATGGGGTTTATAAGCAGACTTAGTATTTGTATTTCGCTTCCGCACCTTTTCTTTATATTATGAGACATTGGATATTATTCATTTTATTCATTAATCTTCGCATGATTAGTTTAGAGGGTTCGCCTTATGGGTAGAAGCTCATTAGGTGCCCTGTCACAGCCTGAGTGTCAGATTTGGGTCGTGACACTTACATTTAAGTAGGCAGCTTGCAAGCAGCTCAAGCAGATAGCTACAAGTATCTCAAGCAGGCAGGTTGCTGGAAACTTCCTGAAATGCCTTGCAGCAGTTTCCTCAGGCTTGCAATCAAGCAGACAACTTGCAAATAGGTCAAGCAGATAGAGCTTGCAAGTAGCTTAATCAGGCAGCTGGCCAGGAACTTCTTAAAAGCCTCGCAGCAGCTTCCGGAAAAGCCCCGCAATAGCTTCTTTGCCTCTATAAATAGGAAGTTAGCTCAGTTTATTTGTACATTAGTTCAAAGTTGAATAATATATTAGTATCTCTCTATATATTTATCTCTAGTTTATTTACTTTATAGTCTTTATTTTATAACACGTTATCAGCATGAGACTCTGCCATCACGAGCAGAGGTGGACCCAGGATTAAAGACTGTGGGGGCACCATTTTCTTAACATAGATGCTAGCTAAACTACCAATAATGACTGAGATATAATGGTCGTGATGGACCGGTAACTGATTGCGTGAGCAATGACGAAAATACAAGTATATAGGTCAAATACTGGTTGTACTTTAATACGTAGACGTTAACATTGTTGGACCAACTTACAGTGGTAGATGAGTGGTCAAAGTTGTGAAAACCATATGAATGGTTGCATGATCGATCCTGGGTATCTCATTTGTGCTTACTATATCCCGGTACATGCTGTGTAAAGCAAAGTCTTCAGCTAGTGAACGAAGTGCTCTTATGTTTATAGGATTGCATAATTATGTATATATATTTACCTTTTAGAGGTATATCACACGCGCGCGCACACACACACACACACACACAGATATATATATATATATATACATACATATACAAAAAGTTTTCCGGAGTTACCAAGTGCATGTGCCCTTCCTCCTTACCACGTGGGTCTGCCTCCGATGACAACCAAATACTCTGAAAGCCTTGAAGGTATTGACTTTATTTTTCTTAATTAATGGCAAGTCCTTCTAAACTTGAATTTGTGGCTTTGGGTATATCCGGCAAAAGCTACCTGTCTTGGATGCTTGATGCCGAAATTCATCTTGATGCGATGGGTCTGACAGACACCATCAAAAATAAAAATCAGGCATTAAATCAAGACCGTGTTAAGGAAATTATATTGCTTCTCTATCACCTTGACGAGGGCTTGAAACTAGAATATCTAACTATTAAAGATCCTCTTAGCAAGAGTTGTTTTTTCAAAACTGAATTACTAACTCAACCAGTTTTTATCACAATCAAGGGATTTTTTCCAACGTAGCTTTCAATAAACGGGTCCAATGCCCCACAACTTATACATTTTTTCACCAAAAACAAAATGGTAAATTTTTAGCAAAGATTGGATCCTTTTTGAATTTAAAACCAACTTTCTTTTACAAGAATTGCAAAATCCGTTTTTGTATAAGACTAAACAAGGACTCCTAAAATATGATGCTATTTTGGCCCATAGCCGGCCCAAATAAATGAGTATTTTCAGATGAGCTATACTCATTTTTAAATATGAAAACCGCCCTTATAACATATAAAAGTCAATTCGTAATACATAATTCCAGATAAGGCTGAACATATCGACACGGACTAACCTGAACCAAGTGTATGAGTATAATAAAGACTTAATTTATAAACCGAGACTCATTTTTACACTGCCTTTTATAAACACATATACTCCTTATACATAAAGGAAACTATTAATACACGGATGTTATAAATCCGGAACTACGATACCCTATATATAAGGGGAATATATTCAGAGTTTTTCTAGAAAAAACAACATATGATATTCATGATAGTTCTTTTTTGAGAGAAAGTAAACACAAAATAAGCAGTTTAAACAAATAATCATACACTGAAATTCGAAGGTCAACTGTATCGTACGGATCCTTAATACTGGGGTGCCTAACACCTTCCCCAGGGGATCATCAGAACCTTTACCTAGAACTCTGGATTATGAAGGTTTTTTCACTGCATTTGAATAAACCCTTGGAAACCGGTTTTCCTAATTTCATAAAAATTAGGTGGTGACTCTTTTTCAAAACAAGTCTGAAAGAGCGTCAATGAATTCATAGTAGCCTTCTTGCGCCCTAATCCCGCACAAAAAAGCGAACTGTTACAAATGGCGATTCTGCTAGGGACTTAAAGGTTCTAACCATAAGGATTCCAGTATAATATGAGTATATCTATTATAAACTGCTTATGTGTTTACTTTCCCTGCAATTATTAACTGTCATTGCATGCATATCATAACTCTGCCACTCCTGGCATTTATTTTACACTTTGTTCCAAAGGCGACTTCGCGAAACACGCGGTCGTTCCTTTACTATAAAACCAAAAGTTTCTCTTGTAGCCGTTATGAGGCGGGGTTGGTACGCGGTCGTCCAACAACCCTAACGGTTCAGTCCCAGTTGTCCACTCGGGTTCCTGATCATTCGTGAAAAACCACTCTATAAAAACTCGGATAGAGCTAAGCCAAATCCCTATTGGACTAGAGCATTTATACCTAGACGGGCCTTGGGTATCTCAGACCTACCTCAGGCTCATTAAGAATGACTACCCCGTGGTCGGACGGTCTATGACCCGTAAAACACTGCATCTCATCTATGTGTTATGTGGAAACATGTTTGTGCCTGTGTGATGAACCATTCATCCTATGGGGACGGGGGGAATCTTAACCGTGTTTTGTTTTGTAGATGGAACAAAGAATCTGTTTTGACATCGTCACTGAGACTCTAGAATTACTGAGGGTCTGGTATGAATGGTTGGGGGATACTTACCAAAGGACAATTAACTGCACCTTAGGACACCTACTGTCTCTTATGACAATGAAAGGTCGCCCGGAGCTGATAGAGTTATTGGCGGAATTTTGGGATGACAAAGAAATGTTGTTCCGTTTCGGTGATATTGAAATGACTCCTACCCTAGAAAATATCAGAGACGCTATAGACAGCAATGGAACCTGTCTAAGGAGACGACACAAGCCGAACCACAATTTGTTGTTCCCACATAGGTCGACCGTCAGCCAGATTATGAGATTTCCTTCGCTGATCGAAGTGTCCTGGGTGCAAGGGCCCACGGTGGCTTTCAGGAATCTATACCATAGATTCGGAGACGTCACCGGATACACCGTATATCAAAGAGAATTCAGGAGCCGAAAAGAGTGGGAGGCTGCTAGGCCTTTAGCCTTGTTAGGCATTATGGTATTTCCACAGGATGAGTCGTTGTCCATAGACACTAAGGTGATATACCTGGCCCATGCAATCTTCCACGGGATAACCAAGGATCAAGTGACGAGGTATTTTGACTTGGCACCCATCATATTGGTTGATATCTTCCGAGCTCTCGACAAATGCCACAATCGCTTTTGATACTTCCAAGGGTGCAACATGATGCTGCAATGGTGGATGGACAAACACCTTAACATGGCCAAAGAGGTTTAGGGTTGGAGCCGACAGAACCGGGTAGACCGCCTCGTGAATTACTGCCCAAATCTCGAGTGCATGTCCAAAAATTCCTGGGCTGAGTTCTTCACCAACTTGACTGAAGATCGGATACGTCGGATGTTCCCCGACTTTACATCCGAGACTATGGTAGTCCGAGAAAAGAATTATCCATTCACGCCGCTAGTCAGAATTCGGGGAACCCGTCCTTATTATCTGTGTAGGGTTTTGAGACAGTTCGGCAGGAGACAAGTGATCCCTCAGGTGGGAAACCCCAAAAGTTTTATCATTGAACACACCGAGCAGAAAATTAGGCACGCTGGGGTGATCCTCAAGGAATAGAATGGCCGAGTGAGTTCGGGCCTAGAAACTCTGGCTCCTGACAGGTTCGAAGCGGGATGCGACCCCGGGTATCGTGTGTGGCTACAAGGACACTTGGCTCTCACATCGGCGCTAGAGCCCGCACTTCCTCAAGAAGCCCAAGAAGAGGAACACATGAAAGAATGGATAGAGAGACAGATGAGAATTTGGCTAGAATCCTGGACGAAACAGACCCGATAATTGTCAGAATGGAGCTCTATCAGGCACGCCTTCATATCCAGACTACCCTTCGAAGGGTCAAGAAGGCCAGGACGAACCAAGCCTCGACATCAGCCGCTGGAGGACCTCCTTGATTGCTGATTTTCTTTTTATGTTTGTAAGCCCCTTGTCGGCTTTTGTCATCCGTTTTGTAATCCCTATGGGAAAGGATATTATTATTATAAATTATGATGGCTTTTTTGGGGCAATGGTTCATTTTCACAAATGGCACTTACATGTTTCAAATGACTAGGAGAGCCTTGGCTCAAGAGGCCTTAGGAACGCGAGTAGTATAAATAACTGCAAATTACGTGCTTATCTGCTACGTGCTTCGCATGCTTACCTACTATATGTACGATCGTGTATTGAGCATGAGTATCATTGGTCCAATAATCTAAACCACATACCCGAAAGAAAAACCATGTGGTTAAAAACTTACCCAAATTTATCTCCACTAAAGGTTGACTTGCAATGGCAAACCAAGAAGGACAAGAGACACAGACTCTGGGAGAGACGGCTGAGATGCTACGGGGAAAAGTGCTGCAGATGGAAAAACATCTCCAAGAAATAGGGAGAAAGATTGAGGAGGTAGATGGATTGCTGAACAAGGTGGGGAATCAGGCATGGCGGCATGATTAAGAAGGAGAATTGTTAGTCTCATAGACGAAAAAATAATTTGAACTCTATGAGGGCCGCATACTTTGCTTGTCCATGACCCCATCACCCCAAGAGAGGCAGTTACCCCCGAAAACCAGGCATGGCGGCATGATTTCACTATCTTTGATGAATCGTATGCTTGCCTCTTCTCGACTTTGGCCTCATTGAACAGAATCAGGCCTGTGGAACCTGCCTATGACCCCGCACCGTTAGGGCCCAACCAAAACAAGTTCTTCCTGTACCATATTGGGGCTAGGGGACATGATATTAAATGATGCATTGCTTTCAAGCTCGAACTTGAAAATATGATCAGGACCGGGAAACTTTTGGTCCTACTCCCACCATGATTCTGAGCAAAGGGAAATTCGACAGAGAAAGCGAGTCCATAAGGGCAACGGCTTGCAAGAATTATACTTTTGGGTAGATACCAGGTGTCCCGTCTTTTCCACAAGTGTTACCCCCACCTTCATAAAAAATGTAAAGGAACCGCGCCGACCTGGCGTCCCAATGGAGGGATACGAGGGAAGCCCAAGTCGGGCCTGGTCCGAGGATGTTTGTAGCTAGGATTAGTCAAAGGATATTTAGGAGAAATGTATATCCTGATTTGTAATCGAACTACGTAGGGCCTAATTTCCCACGGTGGAATACGTAGGCAGTCTATGCAAGACTTGGTCCCTTTCTGTTTCAAATTTGAAATTCCCGTTTCGCTTAAGTGATGAATCGAGGGTTTGCCGTTCTAAGTCAACCGCAGGGCCACCAAACCAAGACCCACCCCAACGTAAAGGCCCACAATGTCCAGGACTTTAGAACATCGGATCAAGAGTACTTAAGCTTCAATATACGATCGTATGTGCCACTTGTATGTTACATATCCATATTTGATATTTTGTTTTTATAATTGATGTGTGGAAACTAACTATCTTTACCGTTGAGTTATTCTTATCTTATAGAAACGGGGCCGATTAGTGTGATATTGAAAATTGGCATATTTCACAGGATCCAAAGCCACGTTAGCATCTCTCTCCGACAAAGGAAAGGACAAAATGACTGGTACTCCTGAGGAAACAAGAAATGAGCTTGCTCTCTGCAACGGGGACACCCAGGACTCACAAGAGGCCGCCTCCCAAGAGGATGTGATCAGGATGTTGTTGACTACCGTCGCTACTCTCTCAGAGAAAGTAGCCAGGAGGGAGGCAGCCGACCCAGAGAAGAACACCACCGAAGGAAAAAAGGCCCTTCCTCTCTTTCCTTCATTAAGTTCCACAGTGGCCGGCCATTTTCCCCTCTAGCCGCTGGGAACCATGCCCCCGCCACTAAGCATTGCCAACCCAAACGATACTGGCCCCTCTTACTGTACTCCACCGTCGGTTAAAAAGGCTTAAGCCCCAGGGACCGCTCACTCGGGCCCCGCGTACCAAGCCCCTCAGCCGGTATTCTTCAATGAAACAAGCCAAACACATGCACCAACCCCACCTGCGGGACAAAACACCATTACCCCGTTTAACCATGTCATCCCCCAAGTGTTCTTGTTCACTCCCAACATGCCAAATGAGTCCTCCCTAGGACACAATGAACTAGATCACTACGAAGAGATGGAAAGGATTTGGAGAGCTGAACAAGATAAGCGAGAGAAAGACATGGAGAAAAAAATGGAGGAGTTGCTGGAAAAGTCCACAAGGTCTACAAGGAAGGCGACAGGCCTAAGATATGACGACCTGTGCATGCACCCGGCTCTAGACCTATCAGAAGGGTTTAAAACCCCAAAGTTTGAAATGTTCAACAGGACAAGGAACCCCAAGGCACACCTTCGTTCATACTGTGACCAGTTAGTCGGAGTAAAGAAGAATGAACCCCTGATCATGCGATTGTTCAGTCCTAGCCTGACAGGTGAGGCCGCGAAATGGTTCGCCACACAGGACCTGCGCTAGCTGCTCCGCTGGAACGATATGGCAGAATTCTTCATGGAAAGGTTTCGGTTCAGCATCGAGACTGTACCAGACCGCTACTACCTTGAGAAGGTCAAGCAAAAATCAACGAAAAATTACAGAGAATTCACCAGCAGATGGAAGGGACGAGGCAGCCCGCGTACAACCACCAATGGGTGAGGGAGAGCTCGTTTCCGTACTCATCAGGTCACAAGAGCCATATTTCTATGATAGGATGTTGTCAATGGCTGGAAGGCCGTTCTCTAAATTGGTGAAAATAGGAGAGGCCATACAAGACAACCTCAAATCTGGGAAGATCGTCAGCATCTTCAACAAAGCGTCTGGACATGCTACTGCAGGGATCTTCCGTAAAAAGAAAGAGGACGTGGCAAGCATATCCCACATTTCCAAACAAAACCCAAAAGAACCCTCACTTTCCCACCACGCCTCACCCCTTTTGAATTACCCTACCTCTCTGTACATCCCAGCACCCGTGTATTACACACAATCAGCATTTACCACTACTGTGTCAGCATACACAGCTCCGCCCGGTGTCCGTGTATCCGCCTCTGCTTACCAACCACCACCACAAAAAGCATACTAACCACCACCACAACAAACATACTAACCACCGCCACAACAAATATACCAATTACCACCCCAGCAAATCTATCGTCCACCGTAAAATAACCCCCTGCAGGCCTATCAAACCCAGAACTACCAAAATCAGCTGCCACCCCTGCATATAATGCGCCACGTCCAACTTTCGAGAAGAGGCTTATGAGGGAATTCACGACGCTCTTCAAGCCAAGGGCTAAACTATTGGAAAGGCTACTGGCTGCCAGGCTAATTCAGAAAGGTTCGCCAAAATTAGTACAATCCGGGAGTCGGTTCTACAAAACCGATCAAACTTGTGCCTACCACTCTGGAGGAGTCAGGCACAACACTGAGCACTGCATAAATCTCAAGCACAAAATCCAGGATCTGATCGACAAAAAGGAAATTGTCTTAGAAACAGTTGCCCCTAACGTGAACACGAACCTGCTGCCAAACCATGGAAATGGCGGGGTGTACATGATAGAAAGGGACGAAGACTAAGAAGTTTGTGGAACACTATCCCTCGGAATCACCCAGCCTCTGGAACAGACAGTGGCTTCCCTCACACTCCAAGAACGTCCCAAATTCAAAGTCTTAATCGCCAGTCCGAAAGTTCCCAAGGCCGTGTTCAGAATCTTGATCCCAGCACCTATGGTGACCCAGATAGTATAACAGATTTTGTCGGACCCCAAAAAGATGGTCACCGTGCAGACCGCAATGACCCAAGGCATGACCCATGCAGGGAGGTGCTAGAAGGAGAATGCTCAGAAAAGGGCGATAACTGAAGGCGGGGCCGAAGATTTCTGGCGACGTACGCAGCCCAAACACTATTCCATTGTCGAGCATTTGAAGAAGACACCGGCGCAAATCTCGGTGCTGTCACTATTGGCTAGCTTGCTGTCTCATAGGCATGCCCTCATGAAAGTGTTGGATGATGCACACGTACCGACAAGAAAAAGTAGTGAGGATTTGGCCGGCCTAGTGGCCCATATCATTGGGGAGCACAAATTTTCTTCTCTAAGGAAGAGTTTCCCATTGAAGGAACATCTCACAACAAAGCCCTCCATATCATACTGGAAGTCCGTGACAAGGCCGTAGGAAGGGTATTGGTGGACAACGGGTCATGACTCAACATCTGCGCCACTACCACCCTGACATAACTTGGATACGTCGTGGGAAAGATCCGTCAGAGCGCGACAAACGTCAGGAGATTCGACGGAGCCTTAAGTGACTCTTTGGGAGAAGTCGACCTACAGATCCGGGTCGGGCCTGCCTTCTTCACAACATGATTGCCAAGTCATGGCAATCACTACCAATTACAACGTGCTCTTAGAGAGACCCTGGATCCACTCCGTCGGTGCGGTACCGTCGAGTCTGCACAAGGCCATAAAATTTAAGTGGCAAGGATGGGAAATCGTAGTAACAGTTGAGAAGGACATTTAAAAGCCTCCTACAATACCGTTACCGTGACTGAGGGGAGTTCTCATTTCTCCAACTTTCACACAGTAGAGTGCGTGGGAGCCACCCATGCAAAAGAAGAGATCGGCAGGCCTATACCGACAGTCTACAAAATGATCGCCTCTACCATGCTGAGAAACAACTTTGAAACGGGAAAAGGCCTAGGAAAAACCCTCGGAAGGATAACGGAGCCTGTGCCAACTCTAAAAGAAAACTACCATTTAGGCCTGGGGTATGCCCCTAACGAAGACGAGCTCACAAGGGCAATCAAAAGAGAGCCAGAAAGGGGAAACTACCCCATCCAATCTCGGGTTTGTACCAGTCATTCCCAGAAAGATGCCGATGCTGAATGAAGAGGAAGCTGGTGAAAGTCTCGAATCGTTGTTTCAAGAAGCTGAAGAAAGTCAGGAGACACCCAGCATACACAGTTTGAGGCTAGAAGAACACTTGAACAATTGCCCGTCCACCCCCTCTTGGCTTCTCGGTAGAGAGATGGACTTTTCTTAAAATAAAATCTTTTGCTAAGAAACGGCGACGTCGGTCGAGGCCCGAACGATCGACCCTTTTTCCTAAAACAAAAGCTATTATTGCACTGTTTTTAAATGAGAATGGTTCGATGTTGTTCCGGATCAGGACCACAGTTGCAATCAGTTGCCTTTTGAATTAATGAAAGCCTCGTAAATCACTGTTTTATTATTAATAATAACTGCTTTTCTCGCTAACTAAGTAACGACAACCGATAATAAGCCTAATTTACTACCCCTCGCTTTTTTAGTAATAATCATAATAAAACGACCAAAAATGTCATGACATGTCACCAAACGAGGGAAGAAGGTGACCAGCAAGAGTATGACGAATCAACGATTATGCCAGAAGGGCTGGTGGAAGAATTGGAAGAAAAGGAGAAGCCAAATATGTACGAAACTGAAGTAATCGACCTCGGTGACGGAAGAGATGTCAAGGAGACGCGAATCAGCGCTCACTTTGGAGCTCCGCAAAGGGGAGAGCTCGTAAATTTACTGAAGTGGCCCATATATTGCCCATTAAGGAGGGATTTGCCCAGTCAAACAGAAAACGCGAATATTCAAACCAGATATGAGTATCAGGATAAAGTCCGAAAGATACTTCCCTCTCATAAACATCCACATCCTGATAAATAACTGCGCCAAGCATGAGCTACAATCGTTTGTAGATTGTTTTGCTGGGTACCACCAAATACTCATGAGCGAGGAAGACGCCGAAAAGACATCCTTCATCACCCGTTGGAGAGTCTATCATTATAGGGTAATGCCGTTAGGCCTAAAAAACGCTGGCGCCACGTACATGAGTGCTATGACCACCTTGTTCCATGATATGATACATCGAGAGATTGAGGTCTATGTAGACGATGTCATCATAAAGTCAAAAGAAAGCTTGGAGCACGCCACACATTTGTGCAAGTTCTTTGACAGGCTTTGCAAATTTAACCTGAAGCTAAACCCTTCTAAGTGTGCATTCGGAGTGCCCGCCGAAAAGTTTTTGGGGTTCATAGTCAGCCGCAGGGGCATCGAATTGGATCCTACCAAAATCAAAGCGATTCAAGAATTGTCGCGGCCCCAAACTAAAAAGGAGGTCATGAGTTTCTTGGGGTGGTTGAACTACATTGGGTTGTTCATAGCCCAATCCACCATGATCATGGAGCCAATCCTCAAATTACTCAAGCAAGACGCTCCCACAAACTGGACGGAGGAATGCTAAGAGGCATTCAAAAAAATCAAGATATTTCTCTCCAATCCCCTCATTCTGGTGCCGCCCCGGCAAGGGAGTCCTCTCTTACTGTACCTGTCAGTATCAGAGAATGTTTTCGGTTGTATGCTGGCCCAGCATGACGAAGAAGGCAAAAAGGAGCATGCCATCTACTATCTGAGCAAGAAGTTCACATCCTGCGAAGCTCGGTACACGCTCGTAGAAAAGACATGTTGCGCTCTAACTTGGATCGTTCAGAAGATGAGACACTACTTATCGGTGTTCACCACTCACCTCATATCCCGAATGGATCCTTCAAGATACATCTTCCGGCAACCAATGCCCGGGGGAAAGTTGGCTAAATAGAATTTTTTTTTAAAAAATGAATTCGACATCGTATACATAGCACAAAAGGCAATCAAAGGACAAGCTATGGCCGATCGGCTGGCTGAAAGCCCCGTCGAAGACGAACTTGGGCCTTTACGGACTGTCTTCCCAGATGAGGAGGTACTAGCTATGGAAGAAGAATTAACAGAACCATACAAGGGATGGAAAATGTCGTTTGAATGGGCGGTCAATTACAAAGGATCAGGCATCAGAGCAGTGTTGATATCAGGAACAGGACAACACTATCCGATAGTCGCAAAGCTCAACTTTAGGTGTACTAATAATAGGACAGAGTACAAAGCATGTGTCCTCGGCTTCAGGATAACATTGGACATGAACATACTGGAGCTGTTGGTAATCGGGGACTCCGATTTACTCCTAAATCAGGTAAAAGGGAGCTGGGCGACCAAAAACGACAAGATACTCCCGTACGTGAATCTGGTGCAGAGACTATGTGGGAGGTTCAAAACATCGACTTCAGGCATACCCCGAGGGCCCAAAATGAGTTTGTAGACGCGTTGGCTACGACATCCTCCATGATGCAGCACCCCGAAAGCACTCACATCGACCCTTTGGAGATCACAATAAGGGAAGAACAGGCTCACTGCACCCACGTCGAGGACCAGCCAGACGGCAAACCGTAGTACGCCGACATCAAGGCATACTTGGAGAAGGGAGAGTGCCCCCCGGAGAGTTCGACAAATCAGAAGAAGGCTGGCCAATGATTTCTTCCTAAACAAAGAGATGTTGTACAAAATAATTCCCGACCTTGGTTTACTCAGGTGTGTGGATGCCGAAGAAGCCACAAAATTGCGGAAGGAAGTGCACGCGGGTATGCAGCCCTCACATGAATGGGTTCGTCCTTGCAAAGAAAATCCTAAGGACAGGGTACTATTGGATGACCATGGACCATGACTCGCGCAAATTTGTGCAGAGATGCCATCAATGCCAGATACACGGGGATTAATCAAGGTTCCTCCTACTGAGTTACACACGATGAGCTCACTGTGGCCCTTCGTAGCATGGGGGATGGATGTCATAGGACCCATTGAACCCCCGGCCTCCAATGGACACCGTTTCATTTTAGTCGCTATTGACTACTTCGCCATTGACTACTTCACGAAATAGGTGGAAGCCATTTCCCACAAGTCAGCAACCAAGAAAGACATGGCCGATTTTATCAAGAGCAATCTAATATGTCGCTTTGGTGTACTGAAATCCATCATCACGAACAATGGTGCCAATTTAAACAGTCATTTGATGAAGGACATTTGCTAACGACTCCAGATAATACACAAAAACTCTACCGCATACCGACCATAGATGAATGGAGCTGTAGAGGCTGCCAACAAGAACATTGAGAGAATCCTGAGAAAGATGATCGAAAACTACCGGGATTGGCACGAGTAGCTGCCTTATGCCCTGTTGGGGTACCGCATGACGACCAACACTTCCACCGAGGAAACTCCCTACCTCCTTGTCTACGGTACAAAAGCAGTCATACTCGCAGAAGTGGAGATCCCATCACTCCGGATCAGCCAAGAGGAAGAGTTGCAAAATGTAGAGTGGTTTAAAAATTGTTACGAGCAGTTGGAAGAGGCTCGTAACTAGCAGCTAGAAGAGGCTCGTAATGAGCAGCTTGGATTATCCCCTTGCTCCGGATCATCCAAGAGGTAGAGCTGCAAGATGCAGCTTGGATGATCCCCTCGCTCCGGATCATCCAAGAGGCAGAGCTGTAAGATGCAGAGTGGTTTAAGAATCATTACAAGCAGCTAGCTATGATACAAGAGAAGAGAATGGTGGCAGTGTGTCACGGACAGCTATACAGGCAAAGGATGTCTCGAACCTTCAACAAGTGGGTTAGAACCCGACTCTTCCAGATCGGGCAACTCATGCTCAAGCAAGTATTTCCCCACCAAAAAGAATATAAGGGAAAATTCGCGCCAAACTGTCAAGGGCTGTAGATGGTCATAAAAGTACTCTCGGGAGGAGCCGTAGTCCTAGCCGAGATGGACGGGCAGGAGTGGCCCAATGCTATCAACGTAGATGCGCTCAAGAGATACTACATTTAGGATTCCAGTTGCTTGTAATCACATTGTTATTTCCTCGTAATTGTACCTTTTGCTTGTACTTGTACTAGAATAGGAGAAAAAAATTGTATATGTAATGAACTATGCAATGACCTGACTTCCCTACGGTGGGATATTTAGGCAGTCCATATCGGACCCGGTCGCCTTATTAGAAAATCAAAACTCAATTACTTTCCATATCGGAACCAGCAGTCATACCTCCCGGAGGATCCGGAAGACCGCGCTCGCAGTCACAAGTCATGAAAAAATATTTTCCAAATATATATATATACAACAACAACAACAACGAATACCGAGGCCAAGAGGGTTCAGAAGAACGACCAGAGAAGCCGTCAGACGGGAGGACGACAACACTAATCGACCTTTTAGGAAACTCACAATTTTTCTATGGATGAGGTCTTAACAGGAAAACGACGAAACTGCTAAGGTCAAAGCCAGCAAGAATAACTTGTTAGACTAGCATATGAGTTACAAAGCGGATAGATGAAAGATAATACATCTGCCCAAGAGACGGATCGCACGTGGAAAGAATAAGAGAAATGCCCAACTAAGAGGCTCAGCAGATGGAGGAAAGACGCGGTATTTAGAGCAAAGATCTGGCCAAGAGAGTCCTGAGAGGGACAAATAACATATGCCACAACAACTAAAGGGGCCCAAGAGGGATAAATGACGAAGGAATGAACGATAAAGACATGTCAGACCAAAAAAGGGGTCATAATAAAGAAGCGTAAATGTACATTCGGCCAAAAAGGTCAGGACAAAAACAAAGGGGCATATCCGACCCCGAAGGTCACGACCCATATTACAAACAAGAGAGAAAATCATCCGGCTGCAGGGGCCATATCTGTATCCTTTAATTCCTTTCAATTCTTCCATTCTTTAAAGTTCCTTTCAGTTCTTTACTTTCATGTTGCCAAGAGGGTCATTGCATGTTTATTTTCGGCTGCCGAGAGGGCTATGCCAAGAGGGCCATTGCACGTTTATTTTTTGCTACCGAGAGGGCCATGCTGAGAGGGCCATTGCACGTTTATTTTCTGTTGCCAAGAGGGTCATTCATACATTCATTTCATACTGCCGAGAGGGCCATTCATGCATTTATTTCATACTACCGAGAGGGCCATTCATGCATTCATTCATACTACCGAGAGGGCCATTCATACATTCATTCATACTGCCGAGAGGGACATTCATTCATTTCATTACATATTGTCATCACATGTTTGCTCATCACATGTTTGCTTTTGTTGCAGAAAGGATCATTCATACAAATATCACGAAGACATCTGCAATATGTTTAGATTTTGGGAGCGGGTGCATAATCTCTGAGAGAGAGCCAACCTACTGAACTGGATTCGAACAAATTGCAGAGCAAATGTGGAACTTTTCTTACGCGGCCGACCAAAAAAGGACGCCTATGAGAGTCAAGCTCTCCGGCCAGGAATTGGAGGACCTACTCCCGGACTCAGCCAAGTTTGTCTGCTTATGATTCCTTTTACTAAAAACAAAAATGCAACCGGTCAGGTACACACCGGGAAGCCCGAAGGTATTCCCACATAAAGGACATACCCTTCTCCAGCGATTTGAACTACATGTGGCCTGATTCCGTAAAATCAGGGATATGTAGGCAAACTTAAGACCAGAGATTCGGTCGCCTTCCCACAAGTCTTTGAGAAAACCTCACAACACCGGTGATCTCAGGACCTTTCAGCTATGCACGTGAAATCTTTAGTAAAGTCGAACTACAAGTGGCCTGAATTCTGATATAACCCGAGATATGTAGGAAACCCAGAAGCCAGGGTCCGACCACACATGTGTCAATTACTTGAAATTTAAAGGTAAGATGCGTTGGGTCTGTCAAAAATTGGGGTTAGTCAAATTTAGATGCCCACGGATGGTCCTGCCATCCTCGAACACCGAAGGACCAATTGTTGAAACCTAATTTTTGACTTCCCGAAGTCTATTTTAAATGCTCGGAGTCATTCGACAATAAATAAAATCAGCTGTGCACCTAAACAAGGGTCTAGGTAATTTTATGAAATTATTTGGGACAACATGTCACCCTTTTGAGTTGATAAAGAAACATTTGAAGTTTTCAAATTTTTGTGGAAATTCATTTTTTTGAAGAAAGTTTTATGGTAATCACTCAAAGGGGCAAGAAAACCCTTTTTGGATAATTATTCGTTTAATTAAATTAAATCAGGAAAATTAGATTAATGAGCAATTTTATTCCAGTTTTATTGTCTAAGACATTTTGAGTAATTAAAAGGAATGACCATTTTACCATTTAAATCCGGATTCTGCGCACGTTTACGGATCAATTTATTTTCTTAACTTAAAGACCGGTATCTGCAAAATGATCTTTACTTTTATTTTAAGGGTTGTTCTTTTAAATTGTTTAAGTCCTAATGGACTAACAATGGTTTTTTTTAATTATTATTTATCTACGCATTAGTTTTTTTTCCTACCCTCTATATATGTATGTATATACATCGTGTATATATCAATATACATGGTGCATATGCGCATATATATATATATATATATATATATATATATATATATGGGACCAGGCCACTTTTTAAAATAGATGGACCAGGTCCAGTCCAAAAAGACTGCGACCCGGCCCACTTAGAAATTAAAAGCAAGGGGGGAGTCTTATACTCCTCACCCCCGCTCATTTTATTTTCTTTGCCCTAGGGGTGCTCGGTGCAAATAAGAGGAAAAGGGGACGGCTAGGGTGAAACCCCAGTGTTGCTCCTGTCTTCCACCACCTACCCGCCACTGTTCAACGTCGTGTCCCATCAAATACGAAGCGGGGAGGAGGCAAAGCATTCAATGCTTTGTCCTTCTCTCCCTAAATGCAGGCCAAACAGACCCTAGAGGTATACCTTCCCCTTTTATTTTATGTATATGTAGATTTGAGTTGTTTGAACCTTTGATTTCGTTTGTACGCTAGATCTGAGCCATTGATTTGGGTTTATGTGTGAGACTTGCACAAAACTTGCAAATCCCACATCGAGTATTCAACAGTTTCAAACGTTTTGGGTTTTCTATTTACGAAAGAAAGAGGTCGGAAAATTAAGAAAACACTAAGGATTTGAGATACTAGTCCTTAGAAAGTTGAATTTTGTTCATAGTCTTTTAAGGGTTTTTACGATTTGCTCGAAACCCTAGTTCTGAAACTTGTTGTTTTTTTACCTTTTCTTGGCATTCTGGGCTTGAGTCTTGGAAGAGGTGCTGTCCAAATTCACTTTTGGTTAAGGTCGTGCCCACAAAAGGTAACACTTGCTCTTGTTATTTCCTTTATTTAAATTTCAGCCTTTAAATACTTGCTTAGTTATGTCTTAGAGTTATTATGGTCTTTGCTCGCTAATGAGGATTATAACGGTAGTTTATCTAGGCTGAGAACTTGGTGTTAATCGTTGGTGATATTGTTGGTTGATTTCTGCTTGTATCCTTGCAAATTAGTCATAGTTTAGTTTGACATAGACATTGGCAGAGCTTGAGTGAACTTGGACCACTATATTTCTTGGGTTTGTCATTGGTTCTCTTTTATAGATAAAAATGGGCTTTGATGAGGAAGTGAATCTGCTTCAGTATTTGCCTTTCTTCTTGAATTAGTGAGCATGAGACTTATGTTTGGGCTTAGTTAAAATAGTAGGTTTATGAGGTTCCTTTTTATGATATCTGTCTAGTCTTCTGGTTCCACTTGACCGAGGCTCACATTAGAGACAGGTTTATGTCTTAACTTGAAATATCCATAGTCCTTACTTCTAGTTTTGCAAACTAATGGTCCATGGCTAGGGTAGTTATGGTTATAGTCTAGCTTAGCTGATAGTTGACCCCTGGGAATTGGTTCTTTTGTGGATTAGCCTGGCTTGAGTTCATGTGTGTCAAACTTGGTCCATTTGATTGGTCGTCTGTGATGCTATTGAGTTCCTTGTTCAGTTTGGTATATCATGTGATCTAGGTTGAAATTGGGAGTGCTTGGTATAGGTGTGGTCCATTTTTCTTTCCTCTCTTTCAAAACTGTGTTTACACTTGCTTGCTTCCTTTTTCCTTTGAGTTTTGTCTGTTCAAGATGGGGTTCTGGTCCTTTTCTCTTGAATCTGTTTGATCATGTTGAGTGGGTTTGGGGAACTTACTTGATCTAAACATGTAACTGGAACTGGTTGGGTGTGTTTCTAATTAACCAAATCTCTTATTGTCTTTGTTTGTCTGATAACTGCTACCTTTTTCTTTCTGAAATAGCTTAATTAAAGTTTGCTTAAATGTATATGATTCATTCATGACTTGTTCGGATTCTTCTGAGTGGTCTAGAGTGTTTTTACTTATAAGAATGATGCTTTCCATATAAACTTGCTCCACCTAGACATAGAGTAAAGGGAAAACTGAGGAAGATGGTCTGAGATGTAGATAGCACTCTAGTTGGCTTTTGTTTTACTTATTCGATTGAATCACTCTTCTTAGACAAAGGGTGAAGAGTCAAACATGTTCTTGAATTTTTAACTAAGTGTTGAGGAGTTTTGACAAAGTGAGCACAAGTTTGGTACATGGTCTTTTCATTTGAGTAAAACAGTAGTGTAAAGTGATAATGGACTTTAAAAGAGAAGGGTCTTTATTCATGTGTGCTGCGATCACTTAAGATAGACAATTTTCTTTAAAAGGATCAAGTTATGTGTGGTATGGACTACAGTTTCAATAGTGTCTTGCTTGTATTCCCCTAGTCTGTTTGAATGTGATAAAGTCTCTCTCATTGAATACAACCACCTAGTACTGCAAATCTGTGAGTGACTTAGAAATTAAGTAAGATTTTGTGTCATTTTGTTTGGTTTCTTTTGTTGTGATCATCTAGCTAATACTGGAAGTTAGGAGAATTGGTTTTGTGCCTTAACTGTTTCATTGTCTATTCTTGTCCTCCCCTTTTGTGTCCTTTCATCTAGTCTGCCTTCACAACATAATCAGGCTGTTTAAGTCAAAATGTTGATCAAGTTTGAAAATTACAAGAAACAGTTTTTTTAGGTATTTGCTATGTTACTGAACTTTCAAAAAAGAAGTTGTCTCTTTAAACTTGTTTGGTTAACAAACCTTCTTGTGATATTTGTGTTCTTTGAACCTACATATAGATTAATCTTGAGTTATGAAACTGTTTTACTTCAGACTTCCCTTTTTTAGATAAGTTTTGATAAAAATAAGTAAGTCCTCACTGTTATAGGCTTAGCATAGGCTATGAGTTTCTCCTTTTCTCTGAAACCTGCAAGTTTTGCAGCTTGTGATTTGGTTCAAGTTTGGTTTGTGTCATGAAGTTTAGTGTTCTTTCTTTGCACATGTTTGACCTCACTGCTGTAAACAACTAGCCAATCAGGCTGAGGTTTCCTGATGAATTACCTTGTTTGGAATTTGGTGAAGTCTCATAGATGTGTTTGTGTGTGCATTTTAGGCATGAATGCTATTTGGCCTCAGAAAAGGGTGTGTAAATACTTACACTTCCTGGAAATAAACTGTGTTTTGACCTGTGCTTTTCTCCCACTTTGCTTGTTTTTTTTTTATTCTGCAAATTGCCCTTGTGCTACATGGATTTACATACTTCAAACTAGGAGTTTCCTTTTTCTTTGTTTGACTTCTTTTCTTTCAAAATCCTTTTCAAGTTGCCTTGTAGCCTCCATGCTCATCTGGTGTCAAATTCTGTCTTACTGGTGTGGCCTGATTCTGATAAAATAAAGGGTGGGTCCTTTCTTCTAAATTCTTTTGTGATTAGAAACAAGAGCCTCTCCCTATGCCTCTTCTTGGTTTAGTTTAGAAATGTTAAGATTGATTAGTTTGTTCCCACCTAGTGTGTGTCTATAAAATTGCTTGTGCGCTGTGCTAGCATTTGGATTTGATGTCAAAAGTCTCTGAAATCTGAACCTACTCCTCATGAACTAGCTAGTTTACCCTTGCTTGATGTTGTGCCTCTGAGAAGCCTGTCCCAAGCGTTTACCACTAACTTCAATCATCAGGATCCTATAGACCTGGACCACTAAGTTTGTTTAAGTGGGGAGGTGTGACTAGGTTAAATGTGTGTAAGCTTGCCTAAAGGCCCCTAGTGTTGTCACTAGATGATTAGGGTGAGTACATTAAGATTGGGGGGGGGGGAGGGTTTTAGGAGAGGAAAAGGTATGCCTGGGCATGAGATGGAGGTAGTGACCAGTGGGGCCCAGGATCCCTTTTTGCTGAAAGGAGACCTAGGAAAAGAGATGGGGAGGTGATGACCCCACCCTATCCTGTTTCCCTTTCAGGGGCCTGAAACTCTTACTTCCATTTTCTTGGGCCTTCCCCTCATGATCTTGGGACTCACAGAGATTTCAGGTAGAGGAGAATGGTTTGACTATTCCTTAAAGGGAAGGAAAATGGCCCAGAATTGAATTCTACTGCAAATGTTATTCAGGTTGGTGCTATGTGATCCCTTTTGCGCTTTTCTGGCTTAAAGACCTTTGGTCTGCAGGGTCTAGGGGGTTCCTGAGCTTTGTTTTGATTTGAAACTGGTCTAAAGTATTGTCTGAACCTCCACTTGTCCATGGTTGTATCTTGTCTTGGCCCCTCCCCTTGCATTGAATTAAAACCAAGTTGTCATAAGTTACTAGCATATCTCTATCATTGTGTCCTACTACTCCTATAACTATGTGACACTGATATTCAAACTTTCCTGTTGTACATATGTAGAGTGAAAACTCTCTTTATCATGTTTTGATTGTTTTTTTTTAGCTGCTACATTAGTGTGTGTGATTCCTGGCCCCAAGACCTGTATTTGTCGTATGCCTGTTAACTTCCCCTGTGGCCTTGTTTCTGCCCTCTTTCATCTCTATTGTCATGGGTTGTCTCCCACACCACTTTGTGCCATTGGTTCCCTATGTGTTTTACAAGACATTGTTGTTTGCTTTTTGCTTGTTTCTCTCCCTTCTGTTCCTTTTTTTTTTTTGAAACAACTTTGTATGTATGCTTATGTGTGAATACTCCATTCTTTGCAACATTGTTGCCTACACTCGATCATGTACTCATCCCTCCATTTTGAGATGCCTACTGGATATGCCAGCCAAAGTTCAGTCTTGTTGAGGTCTAGTTGGCTGAGGTTATTAATCACTTGTTAGGTATGAGATGCTTACAAAAGTATATTTTGAGGTGGGTTGTCACTTGGCTAGGTTATTTAGGTCCACATAAGTATTTTGGTCTGTTGCATTTACCCTTTGCAAATTGCTTGTCTCCTTCCTCTGTATCTTTGTCACAACTGTTGGCTGCTTGCTTTTCCCCTTTTAAAAGAAGTTGTATTTGATTTGGTCAAGTGTTGTGCTATGATGTCTAATTTTCTCTAGGAGAATTGTCTCAATGTATATGCCTGTACAGTGTTCATGACTCTCTTTAAGCTATTAGTAGATTATTTGAGTATCCATAGCCTTTGATTCTACACTCTCTCTCTGTCCACTCTCAATAAGGCCTAAATAAATCTAAAGCCAAGCATGGTAATTCGGGGTTGTCTTAATCTCCCGGTGTTAGCCATGCCTAGGGTTCCTTGAAACCTCTTGGAACTTGTGCCACATCAGATATACGGGATCCAGACCTAGTCCCCATGCCATGTCTAAGTTTTAGGATAACTTGAGCTTTGTTTAGAGTAGGCAAAAGGGGCAAGTGTAGAATAAGTATAGGCTGCCTTTTATATATATATATATATATATATATATATATATATATATATATATATATATATATATATATATATATATATATATATATACATACATCATCCATGCGTGCGTATTTAATTTTGGTTATTTACCTTGGTGATAAGTTCAGCGATTATAAACTAACCGGTGCTTTCTTTCTTTTCTGCCCCCTCCCCCTTTTTCTATCACGCGACCACTCGGGTCAAAAAATGCATAAAACCACCCTCTTGGGCTTAAGGCCGAAGTAGGAATACTACTTCAAAATAGAGTCCAGGAAGACAAAAGGAAGATAGCGAGGCGCGCACAAGGCCCAGTCATGGGTGAAAATGACCAACTAGGGGCTTGGTACGTCCCTAGTCTAACCCTGTCTCCTTACATTTGTTGTAAATTTATTTTCAATTTGATGTATTTGTAAAGATGTGTATGCAAACCCATATTATAGTGGAAAAAACTTATGGTTGGAATTATACGTCTTAGGAAAACACTTCTTATGTCGTTTAGTCGACTTGGGGTCCCCGTTCGCGTTTTCAAAAATCAAGGACTTAACATAACGTTTATATGAATGAGTATAAAATTGGAACTTAGTAAAACTGTTTTTCCTCAACAAGCATGAACCAACAACTGATTTTTCCTAAAGTCTTAAATGGTCGTTATGTTTTATAGCAAGAGTTGTTTTTTCAAAACTGAATTACTAACTCAACCAGTTTTGATCACAATCAAGGGATTTTTTTCCAACTTAGCTTACAATAAATGGGTCCAATGCCCCCCAACTTATACAATTTTTCACCAAGAATTGCAAAATCCATTTTTGTATAAGATTAAACAAGGACTCCTAAAATATGATGTTGTTTTGGCCCATAGCAGGCCCAAATAAAAGAGTATTTTCAGACGAGATATACTCATTTTTAAATATGAAAAACGCCCTTATAGCGTATAAAATCCAATTCGTAATACATAATTCCAGATAAGGCTGAACGTATCGACATGGACTAACCTGAACTAAGTGTATGAGTATAATAAAAACTTAATTTATAAACCGAGACTCATTTTTACACTACCTTTTATAAACACATATACTCCTTATACATAAAGGAGACTATTTATACACGGATGTTATAAATCCGGAACTACGATACCCCATATATAAGGGGAATATATTCAAAAAATTTCCAAAAAAAAAAAACGATATGCATGATAGTTCTTTTTTGAGGGAAAGTAAACACAAAATAAGCAGTTTAAACAAATACTTATACACTGGAATTTGAAGGTCAACCGTATAGTACGGATCCTTAATACTGGGGCGCCTAACACCTTCCCTAGGGGATTATCAGAACCCTTACCTAGAACTCTGGATTACGAAGGTTTTTTCACTGCATTTGAATAAACCCTTTGAACCAGTTTTCCTAATTTCCTAAAAATTAGGTGGCGACTCTTTTTCAAAATAAGTCCGAAAGAGAGTCAACGAATTCGTAGTAGCCTTCTTGCGCCCTAAACCCGCGCGAAAAATCGAACCGTTACACTATTCACCCACCTTGTGCATCATTCAGATATTTTATGGTCCTAATTGATGCATCTTCAAGATAGTCTCATGTGTGCCTCCTATCGTCTCCCAACCTAGCATTTACGAAATTATTGGCACAAATAATACGCTTAAGGGCATAGTTCCCAGATTATCCCATTAAGGTTATACGCCTTAATAATGCCTGAGAATTTACATCCCAAGCTTTTGATGATTATTGTTTATTAGTTGGGATAACAGTTGAACATCTTGTAGCTTATGTGCATACCCAGAATGACCTTACTAAGTCATTTATTAAATGCCTACAATTGATACCAAGACCACTGCTTATGAAACACAGTTCCCCACTACCGTTTTGGGTCATTCTATCTTACATGTAGCATCTCTTATTCGTCTCAGACCGACTCATTATAATAAATACTCCCCATCTCAATTAGGATTTGGTCATGAACCAAATATTGCTCATCTCTGAATATTTGATTGTGTTGTATATGTGCCGGTAGCATCACCACAACACACTAAGATGGACCCTCAAAGAAGGTTAGGAATATATGTTGAGCTTGAATCACCCTCTATTATTCGCTACCTTGAACCATTAACGGGAGATCTATTTACTGCTCGATTTGCAAATTGTTGATTTGATGAAACAAATTTCCCATAATTAGGGGAGAGAGAAAAGAAATAAAAAAAATTGCTTGGAAAGCTTCATCACTATCTCATTTTGATCCACGTGCCCCTATATGCGAACAGGAGATCCAGAAGATCATCCACTTGTAGAAAATAGCAAATCAAATGCCAGATGCATTTACTGATTTGAAAAGAATAACCAAGTCATATATCCCTTCAGAGAATATGCCAAATGCCATAACTTCTGAATCCCATACATGTTTGAATCGCGCTAGTCCATTGGGTCCCAAGGTTAAAAATCCTAGAAAAAGAAGCACAAAAAATGATCAAAATGGCACTATGAAAGGATATTATGAAGAGATTCAAGATCTGATTTATCCTGATATTCCTGAAGATTTCAGTGAACTCGAGATCCAAGTGAGTGAAGAACTATCATTAGGTTCTACTGGTGATGGGATAGATTTGAATCGATCGAAAATTATGGTGGATAATGTTTTTGCATATAATGTTGCACTGAATATTATGAAAGACAGTGAGGATCAGGAACCTCAATCTGCCGAAGAATGTCGTCAAAGATTTGATTGGCCAAAATGCCAAGAGGCAATTCAATCAGAATTGAATTCACTTGCTAAACGTGAGGTTTTTGGACTGCTGGTTCAAATTCCTAATGGTGTAAAATCAGTTGGCCATAAATGGATCTTTATATGAAAAAAGAAATGAAATTGTGAGATACAAGGCACGCTTTGTTGCACAAGAATTCTCTCAAAGATCCGGTATCGACTATGAAGAACCACATTCACCTGTTATGGATGCCATAAGATTTCGATATTTCATCAGTTTAGTTGTACATAAAAACCTTGAAATATATCTGATGGATGTGGTTACAGCTTACCTTTATGCTTATTTGATAATGAAATTTATATGACAATTCCAGAAGGATTTAAAATGCCTGAAGCATTTAGTTCAAAGTCTTGGGAGATGTATTCAATCAGATTGCAAAGATCATTATATGGTTTAAAACAATCAGGGCACATATGGTACAATTGCCTTAGTGAGTACTTAATAAATGAAGGTTATATAAATGATGTTATTTGTCCATGTCCTTTTATTAAAAAAACAAAATCAGGTTTGTTAGACTTGCTGTTTATGTTGATGACATAAATCTCATTGGAACTCCAAAAGAGCTCCGAAAGGCAATTGAATATTTAAAGAAAGAATTTGAGATGAAAATCTCGGAAGACAAAACTTTGTCTTGGTCTGCAAATTGAACATTTAGCAGACGAAGTCTTTATCCATCAATCTGCCTATACTGAGAAAGTTTTAAAACGATTTTACATGGACAATGCACATCCATGGAGTACTCCTATGATTTTTCGCTCACTTGAAGTGAGTAAAGATCCATTCCGACCTCTTGAAGAGAATGAAGAGCTACTTGGTCCTGAAGTACCATATCTTAGTGCCATTGGTGTACTTATGTATCTTGCTAACGCTACAACTTGATATAGCATTTTCTGTTAATTTGCTGGAAAGATATAACTCTTCTCCTACATGGAGACATTGGAAAAGAATTAAATGTATACTACGATATCTGAAGGGAACTATCGATATGGGCCTATTTTATGCTAACAATGATAGTGCAGATCTTATTAGTTATGCAGATGCAGGTTATTTATATGATCCACATACAACTCTATCTCAACCAGGCTATCTGCTTACATTCAGAGGTACTGCTATATCATGACGATCTACAAAGCAGTCCATTGTTACTACTTCTTCGAATCATGCTAAGATAATAGCTATTCATGAAGCAAGTAGAGAATGTGTGTGGTTGAAATCAGTGATACATTTCATCAGAGAAAGATATGGGTTGATATGTGATACAAAAATACCCACAATATTATATGAAGACAATGTTACATGCATAGCTCAATTAAAAGGAGGCTTTATAAAAGGAGATAGAACGAAACATATTTCACCAAAGTTATCCTTCACGCATGATCTCCAGAAGAATGGTGATATTGATGTGCAACAAATCCATTCAAGTGATAATCCTGCAGATTTTGTTCACCAAATCTTTGCCAACTTCAACTCCTGAGATATGCGAAGACTTCGACATCCGAATTTTGGTCTTCATTAAGGGGAGTAAAATACGCATTGTACTCTTTTTCCCGTAACCAAGGTTTTGTCTCATTGGGTTTTTTTTGGTAAGGTTTTTAATAAGGCAGCTTATAATGCGTATTATTAGATGTATACTCTTTTTCCTTCACTTGGATTTTTTCTAGTAAGATTTTAATGAGGCACCAATCCCTTAATGAACATCCAAGGGGGAGTGTTATAAATACCTCATATTGTGGATGTTCATTCAAATACACAGTCATCTGGATAAGCTTACATTCAAGCAGGCAGTTTGCAAGCAGCTCAAGCAGATAGCTTACAAGTAGGTCAAGCAGGCAGCTTCCTAAAAAGCCTTGCAGCAGCTTTCTCAGACTTGCAATCAAGCAGACAACTTGCAAATGGACCAATCAGATAGCTTGCAAGTAGCTCAAGCAGACAGCTTGCCAGCAGCTTCTAAAAGTCTCGCAACAGCTTGCTGAAAAGCCTGGCAACAACTTTTGTTTCCTCTATAAATATGAAGTTACTTCAATTCATTTTACATCAGTTCAAAATTGAATAATATATTAGTCTCTATATATACACTTGTCTCTAGTGTATTTACTTTATAGTCTTTATTTTATAACGAGAATTATTTTAAAATGAATTAGTCTCCAAGCAGTTTTATGTTTAATAATAATGATATTTCCATGTCAGGTCCCTGCTTGCTCACCTAAGTGTACATCCAGCATGCCATGTGAGGTGCTTCAAAGGTGGAACTTCTATACATCATAGTTGCTTGGACTACTCAAGAGAAGAATGAGGATGCTTGATGTATCATGAGTTGTCAGGCCATTAAGCGAAAGTAGTTGAAGACAAAAATAATTTGAATTACCTAAATATCATGTGGGAAAGAGAATGCAAGTGATGCCTTGTTTTCTAGTCATTATACAAAGAAATCAAATAAACCAATAATCATTGACCATGCGCATTTTCGATTTTTTTTTTAATAGCGATATTGTCTAGCCGGTTTACGTGCGCCTCCCCTATTCCATCCAATGTCTATTGTATCTTTTATCAGCACATACATCAAGTAGCTCCGCCTATCAAAATTTAGATAGATGAGAAAATATCCCCTAACATTTTTCTATTGTTAAACTCTAATTTTCGATAATTTCTGCTCACTTCATTAACAACTAAATCACACGGTTGCATTGTGCATTTCCCATGTGACTGTTCCCATTAAGCTGCGGGAGTGGTTTCTTGAGGACAGTAAGTTTTTTAGCATGAGAGTTGACTCTGTCCTAGACCTACATCTCTCTGCAAAAAATTCTTTCTAGTTTTTGGACGAGAGAAGGAAAGAAAGTTTTGGAGCAATGGTAAAGTTATATTCATCTGATAACTATAGATAACGAGTTTGAACCGTGAAATAATCACTTATGCTTTTATCACAGTATGCTGCCAACATCACACCCTTAGGGCTGCAGCCCTTCTCTGATCCTGCATAAACGCGGGATGCTTCATGCTACCTCCTTCCCCCCCCCCCCCCCCCTTGAGGGAGGGTTTGTGGTGGCGGCAGAATGAGGGGGTGGGGGGTATTGAAACTAACCTAGTTGAAAAATGAAACTTAAAGGTGTGAACCAAAGTCAATTCTTGAAAGGAGAACAGAATGGTGGAAGGACCGGAAAGTAACAGGATAAAGAACCACCTTATAAACTAATCATTAGATCTAGATATCAAGAACTTGTTTTTGAAAATGATAAAACTAAACACACGGTCATCATTTGCCTTTTTCAGAACCCCCACTTACCTTCTATCATTTGGATGGGTTAGTTAATCGATTACAAGAAATCCAACTAGTTCATGTTCCCTTTTGTCATTTTGCACCCTTAACAGCACGCAAGGAATAAAGATCAATCATTTTTTCCCCATAGCATATTTTTAATTCAAAATCTAAGTGACTAGAAGATTCACAGTTTGCAACTGTTGTTGATTGAATTGGTTTTTTTTTTTTTTTTTTGCCAATATTCAAAGTATCAATATTCTACATATGAATGAGTATATCATGGCCTATCAACAAAGACAAACATTACAATCTGGAATTTGGTGATACGCATGATGGAACCTTATGCAGTGACTCCCAATTATTGCTCAAGTGGAAGATTATATGAAACAGGGGAATATAACAGGACTCTACATACAAAAAAGAATTGGAAATTTCACACCCACACAATCCCTCAAACTAATAAGCAAAGATAACTTTTCTACTAAGACTTACTCTCACAGCAAATCCCAATTGAACCGAGGTTGAGCAGAAGCATGATTATTATTGTTGCTTGGCGCCGTGGTTGGGTAATGATCCAGTAGTGACCCTGGCGCGGGATCAAATGTTTCCCACTGTGTAGTTATGACAACGGAACCCGAGGGCGAGTGCCTTGGTGGCTGCTGATGTTTTGTTTGCCTGCCGTTCTGGTTTTGAACGGGCGATGATGCTTGCTCGTTGGAATACCTGCGCTGGTGATGATGCTGTTGAGACGGGGAGGACTCCTGTTTCGGAATGTGATCCCCATTGCTTGATGGCGCTGAATTTTTAATCTTCAACACATCTAGTGTTTCAACATATTTTTGCACTCTTTTCACCTGTGCAAAAACAGATATCAAGTTTTAGTTCATTCCTAAAGCAATAAAGTCGCTTGCTGTGCAGAATTTAAGCTAATTACCTGCATTTTCCTTTGCAATTTAACATCACCTTCAGCTACAATACCATCCAATTTAAGCAGTTGATTCATCAACAACTCAATCACATTAACCAAATCCTTTTCTGCAACTTTTGCACCCTTGGAAATTATTGATTCGAACGCAGACACCTAAGCAATCCAAACATAAATATAAGCTTGCTAAACCAACACAAATATCTTAGCTATCTCGAAGCCTAAGCCAATAACAATTTAATGTATGCTATAAGAGATAATCTGCTTTATTTTCCAGATTACTAATTTCATTTATTATGAACATTACATGTAGTAATTTTTTAGGTAACCTGAACTTGGCACGGATTATTAGTTGCACGACTAAAAAAGAGTGTGACAATTAACAGTTGAAAATAGCCTACTTAGATCAGTTATTTTTCATTTTTTTTTTTTTTTTTTGCATCCCCTCGAACCTAAAAGAGAGTATAGCCACATCAACGTCTACAGGGTAAAGGCTATCAAATAACCAAATTCAAGGGTAATTAAGATTACTGATAGTTTAGGTGAGCAACTAATAACTCGTGTCAAGTTTAAGGGGTCTTTAGGTATTCTGCCAACATAAATATAAGCTTGCTAAACCAACATAAATATAAGCTTGCTAAACCAACACAAATATGTTCTCTATCTCGAAGCTAAGCCAGTAAGAATTTTAATATGTTATGACACATAATCGGTCTTATTTTTCAGATTATAAATTTCACTTATTATGAAACGTTATCTGCAGTTATTTTTTTGGAAACCTGATAAAATTCATTTAAGCTATTAGTATATACAAGTTAAAATAACTGATCTCTATGCACATTACTAATGGTAATACAAAGGGAGAAGACGGAGTTGTTACCTGTCCAGCAAGCCTATCGACTTCAAAACTGATGTCTGATATAGCTTTAGCAGCCTTCTCCATCTTAGCATTCTTTCTCATCTCAAGGTACCGTTTCTCTTGGCTAAGTGGATCTTCAACTACAACTATTTTTGACTTGTCCTTAACACCAGAAATATCAAGGAACGCATTGTTGTCCCTATCTTTGTCTTTGTACAACAACTTTTGATCTTGATGGTGCAGCCCCGTTGGACCAGTTAACATCTTCTTCAATTCCCCTTCAATTCAATAATCGCAATTCACAAATAATGTAAAAAAAGAAAAAAAAAAAGGAAAAAACTCTAATTTATGTGATAATTGAGTTTGGATTGAGAGTCAAATAATAAAACCTTTGACTGTGATTTATTCGTCTACCTTTAAATATTTTAAATTGTTAATCATCGTGACTTATAGTATTTTTTATATAATTTCTAAATATGTAAATTATTTCTCAAAAAATTTAAAAATTGTATGTCCGAATTTACGGTCAAAGTAAACAATTTTGACTCATGAAATTCGAAATTAAAATTACGTGTCTAATCAAATTATATTAGGCAATTGTGACGGAGGGAGTAGTAAATTAAGATATGAGAAAAGTCATTCCTATTTATTCTTAAATTACGTGCCTAATCAAACTATATTAGGCAATTGTGACGGAGGGAATAGTAAACTGAGATATGAGAAAAGGAGACTTATTTTTCACTTACCAAAGGTTGCTTGAGGACTGATATTGATTTCGTGGTAAATTGAGCCATACTTGACCCGAACCCGAATAGGTGGTGGAGGAGGCCGGTTTTCTGAATCCGGGTTACGCTTCTGGACCAACATTCCACCGGGTCGGACCTCCCATTCATTCTCAGCAGCACCGTCTCTACCGGTGGAAGTCCCGTTCATCATCGGTGGCACAACACTACTTTTGGTCTTCATACGCATCATTTTTTGGTAATTGAGTGGGATGGTAACAGAAAAAATAAAAAGAAATTTATTTGAGTATGTTGGCGTTGAATTCTTGAGGAATCAGATCAAACCATTGACTTCACAAGCTAAACTAAAATTTTACAGTACATAACCATTTTTTTAGATAACCTCAAAAATCTAAAAGCCAGTTAGAAACAGTTGTAATATATTGTCTGAAGTTTAGCAATAACACGAGTCCAATAGTCAGTGCCACGCGTGAAGAGAGAGAGAGAGATTTGCAAAGGAAATGAATACACGCACCGTCCAACTTTCCAGCTAACACTTTGTGTATTTACCCGCTTTAAGGAAAGAATCTGTACCAATAAAGATAAGGAAAAAAAAAAAGAAATGCCTACCCGGAGAATCAAGAAAAGTCTTATCGACGGCAAAGATAAGAATTTAGTATAATTAAGAACAAATTGTAGATCTCAAATGGGTAACGCCAAATTTGCCAAAAATAGCTAAATTGTCGGGCCAAATCCAAAATAAGCCGATTTGTCTGATCGAAAAAAATGGTAAGGATAGGTTTCAATATCAAAGTTGAAATAGATCAGAAACTAGGACAAATAATCAAACACAATTGGTTGTTTTTTTTTTTTTCTGGTTTAGAAGGCTGGAAGAAGATGGGGGACAGAGAGAGAAACCGAGTTTGAGAGATGGAAAAAATACGATACTACAAAAATGTATAAATAAAAGAATGGACAGCTAACAGAAGAAAGGAGCTAAGAACTCTGCGACACATTTAAATTATTATAATTAAAAAAAAAAATTGAACTTAGGTGGTCTATTTAATTATTGGTAGGGCATCAGTTTGTAAATATATATTTCTAGAGTAAGTCAAGACGAACTAACATTGGAATAAAAGAGCCGCCAAAGCCTTGTGCTTAAAGTTTATTGGAATAAAATGGAAACTGCATGGAGAAATTAATCTAAGAGAAAATTACCAAGTTTAGTATGAAACCAATCTAGAAAAATATTCTCATATCTTAGGTGTCTACATCAGTATATATATGGTTCAGTCAAATTTAAGTTTCGATATATACATTAATACAACACAAAAAAAACAAGGAAATTTTGTCAAAATGCAATTTTAAACAGTTGGAGAATCCCTTTCACTAACAGAGGTTTTTTGAGGTTTAGTTCAGGCGTCGTCTTTGTGTCTCTTATCCGACAGTAAATTATGTTTGGACGTTACCAATTTTTTATTCTTTTACTTCACGGTTGTTGTGTTTTTTTGTTTTACACTTTAACTTAAGGTAAATGCGGAGAAGCTGAACTGGTTGGTCAACTTCATTGAACCAATTTGACTAAAGTGTGTGTGTGTTTTTTTTTTTTTTTTTTTTTTTATGACAAGGAACTCGCAGCTGATATCCTTTATGTGTGTATAAGGTAAATTCTGTTTCTGTGTAATAGCCCCAAACCATACAAGAGAGGTAACCCGACTAGGCAAGCCATGTGCGACTAGCTCGACTCAGAAGACAAATCCCCTGCTGTCGTAAGTAGAGGGTTTCGAACCTCAAACCTCTGTTATGAAAGTTTCATGCTCAACCAATTGAGCCACCCTTGCGGGTATTTGACCAAAGTATTTATACACTTTCTATTTTCACTCCTCAAAGAGAAACAACTGTTTTTTTTTTTTTTTTTTGTGGCAAGATTTTTCACTAGGGCATTTTCGCCGTTATTTAATAGTACTGCCTTATTTCAATTTAACCTGGTCTACTACAGTTTTATTCCTTTACTAAATATTAATTAAATGCATTATTTAAAGAGCTTTGAATTTGACCATAAAAAGCACTAACATAGCATCCAGCTTTGGCGCACAGTATATACTTTGTCAATATGTCCATGTGTGAGGGAGACTTTTCTTCAAATATATACTACTTCCTCCGTTTCAATTTATATGAACTCATTTGACTGGGCACGACATTTAAAAAAGAGGAAAGACTTTTGAAACTTGTGGTTCAAAATAAGTCTTGAAAATTTGTGTGGCTGTAAATCATTTATAAAGTGAATTTATTTTCAAATTAGGAAAGAAGTCATTCATTTTGACACGAATTAAAAAGTTCAAACAAATTGAAACACACGAAGTACAATCAAATTCCTTCCAATTGTTTTATTTAAATACAGTACAATATTTAAGATATTTCAAGACAATAACAAAAGAGAAATTTTACCTAAAAAAATAAAAAAAGTATATCAAGTACAATAACAAAAGAGCAATTTACCTAAAAAATAAAAAAGTACTCTAAATGAGGTAATGATTTTGTCTTTTAATCAACAAAATTTCTATTTCATGTATTCAGCAATCAGCAGCCTTCGTGTCTAGTCTCAAAAAGTTACTGTTCCAGGGACCCAATTGTCATTCGGACTTTTATATACTACTGTATTAGTTACCACTGTGAACAAATTCCTATATTTAAAGATTACTTAAAAATAATTACAGTAATGGCTTATAAATTATAATAGGTGAAACTAACTATACAAAAATAAAAAGAAACATCTATTATAAATAGTAATAGGTTAAATTATATTTATATTGTAAAATTTCTTATTCTACAGGTGCATACATTTGGAGAAAAAAATTATACTCCTAATTAAAGTCCTACGTCAACGTACAATTGCCAACCATACAAAAAGTAACACCTACGTCACAGTGTTTTCATTACACGTGTCAATTATTTGGACCATCAAAACCCGACCCGCAGTCGACCGTGACTGTGTCTTTAACCTTTCCTCTCTTAGAAGCCATGCCAAATCTCCACCGACACTTTTGGAACCGCTGGATGAACGCAGCTTTTGTTATCATTTCCACGTGGCAGTTCCTTGGCCGTTGATGTGATACCCACGTCGTCCTTTATTGGTGACCATTTTTCTCTGTTATTTACCGTGGTCCGATGGGGACGGTACGACCCACTTGTTTGTGTGAATAATAACAAGGTCAATGAAGAGGGGCGGTCGTTGGTTGCTTTGTCTGTTGACTAATTTATATTTATTGAAAGTGTTATTATGGAGTATTTTATTGGAGTAATTAATAGCTTCCATCTCAAAAAGATTACTGATGTTTCTAGTGTTAAAGTGTTAATACATTTACGTAACTTTTTTCGTATGAAGTACTCATTAAGGTATCCCCTGCCTTAACTAGAAGCTCTATGTTCCAAGTCTGAAAATGGAGATATCTTGTATTGTGTACGTATTTATAATTTATTTGAAGAAACTTTTGAAAGGTTAAAAGTATTTATTTTAAAAAAATATACTTATTTTGAAGATGAAGGTATTTGATTAATTTTTTGGTGAAAAATAAACACTTTTCGGTAGTAGCAGAATGTTTTTTTAAAAAAAAATCTAAATTATATGCTTTTGACTTTTTTAGGACACTAGATTATCCATATCAAAAATTCATATTTACTAAATTAATTAGTAAAAGAATTTGCATTTAACACTTAAAATAAATTTATTTTTGAAAATATCAACAAAACACAAACTAGTAACAAAAGGGCTTCTCAAATAATTTATGTTTGGCCGAACTTTTAAAAATTGCTTATTTCGAGAATTCTTTTATCAAAATAGCTTATCACAGAAGTACTTTTGGAGAGAAACAGTTTGTGTGTTGCCAATTCAACTGAGAGTAATTTTTTAAACAACTTGTGTTTAACAGATCTTTTGAAAAGCATTTTTGAGTGTCATCAAAAAAGATAATATTAAGATTTATTGCTACTAATATTATTTAGATGGAAAAAGAATTTAAATACTTTCTTGAAAGACTTTATTTAAGTTTTATATTTATTTAGCTAAAAATAAAATGGTATTCTTGTTTTTAATTAATATAAATAGATTAAAGCAATAGAGGGAAAAGATGATATTTGGGAGATATATGAGATAAATGACAGATAATTTGGTAAATATAATTTTTTATGTAAGGGTTTTGCCTTTGAAAAATTAATTTGCTACTTTTTGGAAGAACCCAAAATTTGAATTTAGCTTCTCTCCAATAACAGAAAAACTGGTTTTGTTGCTACTCAAAAACACTTTTGGATTTTGGATATCTCAAATCTTCGAAAAGGTGATATTTCTGGGGAAAAGAAAAGTGTTTTTGACTTCCTAAAAGCTTTGGCCAAATAAATTATATTAGCCAAATGGAAAATCGCTGCCTCCAAAGCACTTTTTTTTAATTTTTCAAAAAACACTTCTTATAAGTTCTTCTCAATATAAGACTATTTTAGACGGTTTGGCCAAACAAGCTCAAATATCTCATTTGATTAACTGAACAAATTTGAATTAGTTGAACTAGTGAATTTCAAATATTAAACAATTAAAACAAAGAGAAAATCGTATGAATTCAGCGTGATTCTTTAATTCTTTTAAAAATAAAATAAATAGATTCAAGAATTGCTTAAAAGTAATATAATTCATAATTTTAATAGTTTATACCATAAAGAAGAAAATGCAACTAAAAATATTTTATCTCTATAATTGGTAATGCTGTCAAACAAATTAAGACAAAAGAAGTAGCATATGGTTTCATCAGTAACTATTTGAAAGTACTACTATAGTATTGCTAGGGTTGGCCTTAGCTTCTCTTCTGAGCAAGAATATTATTCGGAGTTTGTCGAGAATTTTAAAAAGAGACAGTGTACCGACACTTGAATAGTTTAATTGATTAAAGTGGTTATAGTTTATTTGGTAGTCGCAGTGGTTTCATCGAAATTCTGTGGGATTAAACCCTAAAGTTTGAATTTACCAAATTCTATTTACCAAATTCTATGTGATGTTGATATTTTACCATCTTACATCTACTAGTGAAACCTTGCCAATAGTCGTTTACTTGTATGTTGTAGGGTGTTAACTTTATTTTTACTTCGTTCCATAAGCGGTAAATATTGAGCTTGTACAGTTTTTGATTTGATTTTGTACAATTTCACTTTTGGTAATACAATTCGACAGTTACCAAAAAATAAATAAATAAAAATTACGTACTTGCCCGCTCTTTTAACTATCGATTGTTCATCTTTTTACCAAGTTTGTTGTCAAAATTACGTTTTCATGCATGTGATACTAGTACCAAAATAATAATAAAAATATAACAGTTATCTGCCTTGTGTTTATCCTTAAAAAAAGAGAACAGTTAAATTTGTTTCGTGATTTAAAGAATACGTAATTTGATTTGTTATAAGTAACGAAATAAAACTAACTTATAGAAATTAAAATAAAAATAGACAAATTGAGTGACTAAAATAAATAATAATAATAATAATAATAATAATAATAAGATTGAGCCTGGGCTTGGTTGATCTTAGGAGCTAATTCTTTGATAGGTTCCCTCTGGTGGAACAGCTAAATGCTTAGTCTTCTAAGAACAAATATAATATTCCAGAGCAAAAGAGCAATTTAAGAGAATAAATGTAAACAGCTAAGCTTGCAAGAATAGTGTGTAATCAGTATTATTCGATGATCTTTTTTCAGGGCTGTTAAGCTCCTTTTATGGTACAAGTACATGAACTCTTCAGCCAGTACAAGTACATGAACTCTTAATGCTGAACCGTAACGTCTATTTCATATCTAGTCCAGTCTTGTAACGTTATACAGCTATTAATTACCCGGTACAATTTCCTTCACGAATTTGGTCCGGGTATTACCGGAGGCTCCCTACTCGAATTAAATGAGGCAACATACAACGTTCCGCCTTCTCCTGCCACGTGTTCCAATACCATTTTGCCATGTATTGAGCTATATTTTGCCATGTATACAGATAGTTCTCCCACTCTCCAGTGTAAGGAAGTGATACCGGGGAGTGGAATTGAAACTTTTCATGTCCTACCACCACTTAATGGCGGGAAAGTGTTCTCTTTGACTTCTGATATGATGTATGTCTCTTTAATTCTGCCATTTTTATCCACATATCCTGCCCGAATTGGCCATACTGGGCGGTTCGGACTTTTTGAATTGATCCATAATCATTACGGTTCGTGTGATAAAATCTCAAGAAGCTTACCTTAATCTCTTTTACCCCTCTCTTAAACTCCTTCCATTCATCACACAGATACTTCTTATTCTCGCATTAAATCCTATTAATTTTCAATTTTGCGTTAATCATCCAAAAGCATGGCTAAACCCAGACCTTCATCTGCATCCGCTGCTTCTGCTTCATCGGCTTTGCAACCCCCCAATTCCGTCCAAAGAGTCCTTTTATTCATTTATTCCTGGTACCTTCAATTTCAATTGATGACTTCTCTCCCAAGAAGGTAAATACTCAAAGTGATAGGGGTGAAATGGTTGAGAACTACCCTTCCTCTATCACTGCTGCCACTATCAAAATGGTTATCTCTGATTGTAACTGGAAACATCTTTCCAACGTTATCATCCCTAATCCTAGAGATGATATTACCAAATACAGACCAGGGTTTTCAAATGTGTACAAATATTTATTCACATTTGGTTTAGATCCAGCAATAGACTCGATGATTATTGAAATGTGCAAACGCTGTAATGTTTGCCTTGGACAAATCGGTCAATCTATCTAAAGAGCCGCAGCCTGTATCCTGTTTCTGGCCAACAGAGCAAATATGCTTTTTACTTTAAATAACTTCATTAGAGTTTATGCCCCTAAATATTTTAGGGGTGGAATTATCACTGTGTCCAAACGTGGTAGATTCTCACTAATCACCAGCTTGGATGATGATAATGATCGAGGATGGATGGAAAGATTGGTTGTTATTCCCACAGCGAAGATCGTTGACGAGGCGGACATGCCCATCCCGGAAGTGTGGAATCCAACACGTAAGCGTTCATCCTTTTCAACTCTTATTTCACTTTTGTGTGTACTTACCTTTTTTTTAATTATTTATACTTGCAAAGACAACAAAAGTGATCCACCCACCGATTTGCACTTCCTAAATGGGTGCAAGCTCTTCTTAATGTCTCGAGTCACGATTCCCGGACGTGAAAGAGATTTCACTCGATCAGTGAAAACCCAAAAATCACTGTGAGTCCCAACTCTAAAATATATTTTTTATATTCAAGCGTTTTAACTTCCTTCTCTTTTTTAGTGCATTCCATCACAGTTATCATGAATTTTATTCAGGTGTTCCCAAAAGAACCGTCTTACCGAGGGTTGTTCCAACAGACCCTGTTTTGAACCCTACAACTTTAGCTCAGAGAATTGCCTGGGATAATGTGGTTGTGGATTCGTCTCTATTCAGAAAGCAAAGAAGAAGAAGACCTCTGGGTCTTTTAAAAAATCAAAAACAACTGTTACAGCTCCGGCTTCCTCTACTCCTCTCAAAAGAAAGAGGAATTCTAGGGAAAGAACCGCCTCCGTGGCCAATATCTCGACTCTACCACCCATCTTAGCTTCTAACACTGTCATTGTTGATGAGGATGAAGAAACCGAGGATGATGAAATAGTGGCAAAGAGGGTCAGGCCGGGATTTATGCCGGAGGGTCACTCTGCTGATCTGCTACTTGCGAAAATTTTAAATCATCACTACTCTGAGGCTGATGCTTCTATTGGTGGAAACCCTTTTGCAAGGAGTCCCCAAGTCGAACCTTCGAGATCTTTGGAACCTAGCTCCTCCACAAGGCTTTCATCACCTAGAGCAGCCACTCATGAGCCAAGGGATCATGCCTCGTCCCAGGCTCATTTGGTTGACATTTTTCCTGCTTCGAGCCCCAAATTAGACCTAGTGAGAACCATTTCAATAACTGTTCCTGAGGATACCAAACTTCTTTCGAGGCCTGTTGGTGTTGCCAGCTATTTGAAGTCTTTGATCTTGGAGTCGAACAAGGACAAAATGACCGGTGTGTCCTAGAAGTGTTAGTTTAATGAAAGTTTACATGCTTCTTCTCGGGTAAGATTTTATCAATTCATTTATCTATTTTACCATCCTCTTTTTTTATGAAAATTCCTGACCCTATACTTTTTTCTTTATGCAATTCTGGGTCCTAGTTGGTGAAGGTCTAAAGCATTAAGGATTTTGACAAACTAAACGTTGACCTGGAGTACAAAAATCGCGAGATAGAATTCTACAAATCTGAGCTCGATAGAAGGGATGCACAGCTGACCGGTGACCTCCCAGCCTTGAAAGCTGAGCTTGAACAGATGAAGGAATCCCTTCGTAAAGCAAATCAGGACCTCGCTCAACCAAAGGATGAAAAAGAAGCTTTCCGTCAACAGGCCAACGGACTCCAAGAACACCTTGCCAAGCTTTAATTTGGGTTTGACACTCAGGACAAGGCTCTGCACCTTAGTGTCCAAAATGAATCCTTCTTAGATGATAAAGTCAGGAGATTGAATGTTGAGCTCTCGGTCGTTGATGACGAAAGAATTGCAATCGAAAAGGAACACAATCAACACCTCACTATGTGGAAAGAACATAACCATCAGCAAACCCTGGAGATTCAAAAGCTAGAAGCTGAACGTGGTGCTCGAGCTGAAAAAAGCAAAATCTTTCTAAATGAGCGTAATGAGGCTCTTCAACACAGGGACGAGGCTCGTGCCTCAGTAAAGGCTCAAGAATGTCGGGTTGTTCTTCATGTTGAATTTACCACTTGGAACACTCGAAGGTTTACCCTTGAACAAGTTAAGCAAGGAATCAACGACCTTGATGAGAAAATTGAGGAGGCTTACAGGCTTGAACTAAAAGATTTTGCTGCATTACCCCCAGCTCCGGACTTTGAATCTGATGATTGTGATGGTGAGGATGCGGACACCGGAAGCAATGATGAAGATGCTGGAGCCGAAGAAAGTGGCTACTCGAGCCTAACTCTCTCTCCACCACAAAAAAATTTATCGTTTCCGGTTCCATTGATCCTGACGAGGGGAGTAGATCCCTGAAAATTTAACCTTGTAACCTTTTGCCCTTTTGTCTTGGCCTAAACAACCGTTAAAACAATAGTATTATTTTGCTGCTGGTATTTTGGCCTGAATGGCCTTTTTAATACAACTTTATTATATTGTTATCAAGCCTTAATGTCAACACCCATTTCCACTAAGTCGTGCGGCCACCTACCTTTTCCCACCTCGATAAGCGAACTCTTATCCTAACAATCATAATAATATAAATAAAGCGGAATTATATAGAATAACGTAAGTCTCGCGATATTGATATAAAGAAAATACGGAAGTAATTGAAATCCACCCAAGTATCTGGTCTGTTCATATAAGAGCATCTAACTAACTGCTATAAGTCTGAACAATAATATATCAATAGTCTCAAAATCATGTCTTAGAATGAAAATAAAGACATAATAATAGGAAGAGTCTTCGGGTAGCGAACGTCTTCATGCTCACCCTAAAAGACTCGAATCAGCAATCGTTGAATATCAACCACGAGGAGTAGAAGTAGATCCTACCTGGTACTCTGCATTCATAAAAAAATGCAGCAAGTGCAGGTCAGTACAAACAACAAGTACTGGTAGGTATCATAGGCCAGCTAAGATTAGCTAACGTATATAAAGACAATAAAGCAAGATAAATGCATAAACCAATAAGTACAAGTCAACACGAATCTGTATCCATAGTACAAGTCATCATGTTACACCTTAGAAATTTTTTCGTTGATGCACTGTGAATAGAATAACGAAGAGCACGAAGTTTATGGTATTTCAATAAGTAAGGAATGACATTTGATGACCCTAATTAAGATTTCAAAGACATTCAAGGTAGGGGGAGAAAGTTTGCCAAGAGAAGGCAAGGCATACGATATGTATCGGAAAGGATTTACGAGTAACAAGTTAATGATGATTTAATAATGCTTTGGAAAAGAGTTATAACATCCCTTAGATCGTTAATGAGGTGATAAACAAGTGTCAAGAAGGTTTCATAGGGATTGGAGATCAAACGAGTCGACGAGAATGAGTTCGGAAGGACTGGGCATTCTACGGCCCAGCATACTGGCCGTATGTTTGGCCGTATAATCAGTCCAGATTAGCACCCCTCACTGGACCAAAAGTACGACCAAACGTACGGTCAGTATAATTTATACGGACGTATGTTGGTCCGTGAAATCCAAGCGCAACAGATTTTGTATTATTAATAAGGGGTCCAAGTATATTTCATTTCATTTCCCCTTCACTCCCCTTCTCTATAGAACATTTCTATACACTTCTCCCACAAGAATTCAAGGGATATTAGTGAACAACTTCATCAAACCAAGAGAATCAAGTGTAAGAAACCTATCAAAGTTCATCCAAGACAAGGAATCCAAGTGAAGGTGAAACTAGAGTTTTGCTCAAGTGAAGTGTTTCCACCCAAGGTTCATTACTACACCATATAAGGTAAGTTTTATGGTATTTCCATGTTGTTTAAGGTATTGAGAAGTTGAAACACTTGGATTGTAGAAGGATATAGAAAATGGGTCATGAATGTGGGAATAGTGTCATTTTTGAGTAATAGCTTGGATTGAGTCATGATTCTTGATGTGTTGTGATTATGGTTATGTTATTAATGATGTTAAGAACATGGGATAGACATTGTATATGAATTAATGTAATCGTGTGCTATGACCATGGATATGAATGATTGGAAGTGAATTGAGAAGTAAGGATAATGTATGTGAATAAAGAGTATTGTTATGATATTGTGAATGTTATTATTGATGTTTGGGAGTTGATATATGATATGGAGGAAGTCGTATAAATAAAGGAGATGCTGTCCAATTTTCTCTAGCTTTAGTCATGTATGCTAAGCCATCGATTTTCAAATGATAGTATAACTCTAATGAAGGTAGAAACATGAGCATTGAAGGAGAACGTGCAAGTGATAGAATAGTTGAACGGAAAGGTATGTAAGGTTAACCCTTCTTTCATAAGGCATGGTTCCTTGGCCAAATATCTAATCTTCTATAAGCCTATGATGTCCTCCAAATGATTCTATCTTTAAGAGCTACTAAGCTCATGATTCTCGATATGTTACGATTGTACTAAATTCCTCCTATGATGAGTAATCCTCTAAGGATAGATGCAATGAATGACGATAGTAATGATGCTAAAGATGCTTATGAGCTTTTATGTATATGTGTCTATGTATGACTATTATGAAACCCCGAGCTTATATATATATATATATATTGCGCGCGCACCACTGCAGTTGGGTACGGATAACCCTAAGCCTTGGTAGGGTCAGGTATGTATACTCACCGAGCCTTACCATGGTCGGGTATGCGAAACACCGAACCTTCATGGTCAGGTATGCTATGTACATGATATGGATATGTATACGATATAAAAATGAGTATAAATACGAATATGCTATGAATACGAAAATGGATACGAATGTAAATGAGTACGGATGTGAATACGGATACGGATATGGATGTATGTACAAAATCATGCATTAGAAATGGAAAGTCCCTATGAAAAGAAAGTAAGTGTTTATGACGATGATATTACTATTTCCCATCCTATGCTATTTCTTATATTGTCTATTATGCTTTCATAATGATATTGATCATGCTTTACATACTCAGTACATTCTTCGTACTGACGTCCTTTTCTTTGTGGACGCTGCGTCATGTTCGCAGGTGGCCAGAGAGACAGGCTTGATCCATAGCTTTAATACTCAAGGACTACATAGCGGAGCTCCATTTCATTCGGACCTACAGCTTTTGGTATTTATTCTTTTGTGTGTATATTTATGGGCATAACGGGGTCCTGTCCCGCCTATATGATATGACATACTCTCCTTAGAGGCTCGTAGACATGTGTATATGGTTAGATGTATTTGGCCTTGTCGGCCTATGTTTGGGATATCATTTTGTTAGCCTCGTCAGCTTATGTACATTGTTGTGGGCATACTTGTTGATAATTATATAAATGTATTGTTGCCCAATGGAAATAGTATGAATGAGGGATAAAAGTATGATTTAGCTATGTGGCTCACCTAGATGTAAATGTGAAAGTATGATAAGAGGTGCCCGGGTGGATTAGCACCGGGTGCCCGTCGCGGCCCTCCGGTTGGGTCGTGACAACCTATGTTATAGCATCTAAACCCTACTATATGAAGTCTCAGTATAGTCAACCCGAACTAGTATATCACAATATTATGATAATAAGCCATCACCTATGTTATAGCATTTAAGCCCAACTGTGCCAAATCTCAGCATAATCAATCTGAACCAATATATCACAGTAGTATTACAACAAGTCATCAGAATCTAAGGTACAATGCAATGCAACAATGTATGTATGATTAATTCAATGCATATGCACCATACACAAGTACTCCAACAATGGAATATCACATCTCGGCAGCACAACCCATGGGGGACCCGCGAAGTCCATGTACCACTCTCACGATCCAGGCAAAGATCTCGGGCGTCAGACACTCTCACTATCCCGAGAAAGACCTCGGGCATCGGACACTGTCACGATCCCAGCAAAAGACCTTGGCATCAGACACTCTCACGATCCCGACAAAGACCTCGGGTACCGGACACACTCACGATCCCTGCAAAGACTTCGGGTATTAGACTCCCATCTTTCTTTTATGCTCTCCGACAAAAACCTCAGAGGCTACACTCTCTCACTATCATCATCAGTACCATAACCACTCAATATAACTGAATCATGGAAATAAGTATGAATATGATGCAATGTAATATCAACAACCAATTCAATACCAAACATTACTACACCGGGAACACAAGTAATATCAATAATAAGGCTGCATAATAAGCCACAATGAAATCACTATCTCATCTCAATATAAATCATAAGGCTACACAATAAGCCACAATGGAGTCACAATTCTCATCTCGATACCAATCAAGTAAAGTACCGCAATATCATAGCCATGATATATCACTAATCATAAATACCCCATGTATCAACGTGGCAATGAGCCAACAAGTAAATATATCAAGATAAGTCCACAATACAACGGAGTGGCTAGCCCCCAAATCATACAACAAGGCCCAACCTAAGAAAATATCCAACCCAACTTCATACTCGAAGGCTAATATGCATTCTCTGACAATATCATTTAACATACGCTTCGCTAGTTGAAGTCTCACCATAAGGTAAACGATAACCTACCTGGAGAGCCGAACAACAAAGTCTCCAACAATCAAACCTTAGTCTTTCCCTTCCTTTGAGCCTCAAGATAATGGAAGTCTAAACATATCCGAATCACGAAATTATAATCAAGAAGAACATCATTCAAACCTTACTTATATTCAAGTCCCAAATCCTAAGTCATGGATTGGGGTTTATGAACTAAAAAGGAGAATTTAGGGATTCTAAGCTTAAACAATAAATTCATACTCAAGGTGATCAATTACTATCAATTAGAAGATAGAAGGACTCATAAATTACTCAATTTCAGATTCTAGGTGAAACCCCCAATTTTGGATATAAACTGTAACGACCCGTTCCGTCGTTACGGTGAATTTCGAAATATTCATGACTCCGGCTCTCGGAGGCATGCTTGAACTCCCTTTACAATTTGAGGAACTATTAACTTGATCCAGAAATCATATGAGTGGCGCGTGAAGAATTAAATCCGGACCCCTCGGGCCCAGTTTTGCCGCTTCTGCGCCATCCAGGCCGCCCCAGCGGTGCCGCAGCAGCGGCTTGTTACTCGCAAAAGCGGCATAGCAGAGAATCCTCATTGATCGCCTCAGCGGTACCTTTGACGCAGAAGCGGTACGACTGAAGTAGTGGAGAGACCGCCCCAGTGGTCACAAATAGTGGTTCCACCTATTTAAGTGGCATTTCGGGATTTAGCTTCATTTTTCCTAACCCTAAAAGGTCCAGCCGCCTTTGGAGCAATTTGGGAGCCAAAAATGATACTTCCTTGGATAAATATATCCTCCTAACTTCTTTCATTCATTCCTCATAGCATTGATCCTCATTAAACGCTCTTGTCTAGAATCACAAATGGGTATCTCAAATCTCTTAAGTTCCAAAAAGATGAATCTTTATTCTTGATATAAAAGTCCTTGGGGTATCTTTCTTTGCTCATTATCCTAACGTGGTTCCCAACCTCATCCTTCATTTTCACCATCAAAGTACATATAGGCCTCTACTATGGATCTTGAAAATGGATTTCTCAAAGATAAGCCAAAAATGGCAACTTGACATAGCTAGCGACTTGAAATATTATCATGAAGTCCTAAAAGAAGGTTGATTGATCATCTAGCATTGTGAAAGTGAATTTTTAGGTAGAATAAGTTTTCATATCTATCTTAGCAATTTTGAAGACCTTGAAAAGGACCCTAATGGTGAATTTTACTCTCGGGTCGCATGGGTGTCTCCAAGCTTTTCATGTGGATTACGCAAAGTTGATTTAATTAATGCGCCAATGGATGTTAGTGGAACCTGCTCGGCCATGAGGTAGGTTAGGGCATCATTTCTGTAGACTCCGATTAGTTTTCCATACTGTTGTGTTAGAAGAAACGGAGAGTGCATGCATAGGAAATATCACAGTAGTATCACAACAAGTCATTAGAATCAAAGGTACAATGCAATGCAACAATGTATGTATGATGAATGCATTGCATATGCACCGTACACATGTACTCCAACGATGGAATATCACATCTCGGCAACACAACCTATGGGGGACCTGCGAAGTCCATGTACCACTCTCACGATCCCGGCAAAGACCTTGGGCATCAGACACTTTCACGATCCCAAAAAAGACCTCTAGCATCGGACACTATCACGATTCAGGCATCAGACACTCTCACGATCCCGACAAAGACCTCGGGCATCGGAAACTCTCACAATCCCGACAAATACCTCGGGTATCGGACTCTCATCTTTCTTTAATGCTGTCCGACAGAAACCTCAGAGGCTACACTCTCTTACTATCATCATCAGTACCATAACCATGCAATATCAATGAATCAGGGAAATGATTATGAATATGATGCAATGTAATATCAACAACCAATTCAATGCCAAACATTACCACACCGGGCACACAAATAATATCAATAATAAGGCTACACAATAAGCCACAATGAAATCACCATCTCATCTCAATATCAATCATAAGGCCACACAATAAGTCACAATGGATTCACAATTCTCATCTCAATACCAATCAAGTAAAGTACCGCAATATCATAGCCATAATATATCACTAGTCACAAATACCCCATGTCTCAACATGGCAACGAGCCAACAACTAAATAGAAAAAGATAAGTCCACAACACAACGGGGTGGCTAGCCCCCAAATCATACAACAAGGCCCAACCTAAGACAATATCCAACCCAACTTCATACCCGAAGGCTTATATGCATTCTCTGACAATATCATCTAACATATGCTTCGCTAGTCGAAGTCTCACCATAAGGCAAACTATAACCTACCTGGAGAGCCGAGCAACAAAGTCTTTAACAATCAAATCTTAGTCTTTCCCTTCCTTTAAGCCTCGAGATAATGGAAGTCTAAACATATCTGAATCACAAAAATATAATCAAGAAGAACATCATTCAAACCTTACTTCTATTCAAGTCCCAAATCCTAACCCATGGATTGGGGTTTATGAACTAAAAAGGAGAATTTAGGGATTCTAAGCTTAAACAAGAAATTCATACTTGAGGTGATCAATTCCCATCAATTAGAAGCTAGAAGGACTCATAAATTACTCAATTTCGGATTCTAGATGAAACCCCCAATTTTTGGTATAAACTGTAACGACTCGTTTAGTCGTTACGGTGAATTTTGAAATATTCATGACTCCGGCTCTCGGAGGCATGCTTGAACTCCCCTTACAATTTGAGGACCGGTTAACTTGATCCGGAAATCATATGAGTGGCGCGTGAAGAATTAGATCCGGACCCCTCGGGCCCAGTTTTGCTGCTTCTGCGCCATCCAGGCCGCCCAGCGGTGCCGCAGCAGTGGCTTGTCACCCGCAAAAGCGGCATAGCAGAGAATCCTCATTGACCGCCTTAGCGGTACCTTTGACGCAGAAGCAATACCGCTGAAGCAGTAGAGAGACCGCCTTAGCGGTCACGAATAGTGGTTCCACCTATTTAAGGGGCATTTCGGGATTTGGCTTCATTTTTCCTAACCCTAAAGGGTCCAACCGCCTTTGGAGCAATTTGGGAGCCGAAAATGGTACTTCCTTAGAGAAGGATATCCCCCTAACTTCTTCCATTCATTCCTTCTAGCATTGATTCTCATTAAAGGCTCTTGTAAAGTTCCACAAAGATGAAGCTTTATTCTTCTTGATATAAAAGTCCTTGGGGTGTCTTCCTTTGCTCATTATCCCAATGTGGTTCCCAACCTAATCCTTCATTTTCACCATCAACGTACATATAGGCCTTTACTATGGATCTTGAAAATGGATTTCTCAAAGATATGCCAAAAATAGCAACTTGACATAGCAATTTCGAAGACCTTGAAAAAGACCCTAATGGTGAATTCTACTCTCGGGTCTCATGGGTGTCTCCAAGATTTTCGTGTGGATTACGCAAAGGTGATTTAATTGAAGCGTCAATGGATGTTCGTGGCACCCGCTCGGCCATGAGGTAGTTTATGGCTTTCTTTCAGTAGACTCCGATTAATTTTCCATATTGTTGTGTTAGAAGAAACGGAGAGTGCATGCATAGAAAATTGAAGATTGGGATAGAACTCTAGGATGATATTGTTGTGTGTGACTTATTTGTTCGGGCTTGTGACTTGTAGACTCCTTAGGTATTGATGCGGTTTTGTTGATTATCGGTGGATTTATGTAATTGGGAGTAGCGGGCGGAATCTATTTATGCCTATCGATGAAAACTTCAGTTAATACGTGATTATATTGTGGTGAATCTAAACGCTATATGGGAAGATAAAATGTATTATGGTAGTTATCGATGCCCTAGTTAAATTGTGATGAATGACTCGAGTGTAGGTTGAGATTCTTGTCCTAAATAAGTATGCTGATTTAGGGAGATGGTAATATCATGTATCAATTGATTGCCTGATGTGTGTTGAGACTAGCCATCCCGTTACGTGTGCTTTGATTGTTCGATTATGTTGTTTTGATGGCATGTGTAATTGGTAGCTATCGACTTCTGTTGTCGTCTTGATTTGGATAGAATTAACATACCCGTTGTTGTAATAGTACTTGGATGTATTGCGGGCGTACCGTTGTTGGTACTTGACTTATTGATAAATGTTGGCATACCCACTGTTGGTATTGTGATGTGATATGTTGTTAGCGTACCCGTCGAGGTACTTGTGTGATATTAAACTTGATTGTTGATGATTGACATATACATTGCACGCATTTCTCATATTTATCATGCATGGCCGATACCTGATGATGATCCGGTATCGTTGATTGAGCGAAACTGAGATTTGACAAACTCTTTTACTTGAGTGATTATGAAAAGGCTAATCCATTCCCGAATCGTTGATTTTATGAAACTGATATTTGATGAACTCTTTTACTTGAGTGATTGTGAGAAGACCGATGTCCGAAGATCTATGCCGGAATCGTTGATTTGTGAAACTGATATTTGACAGACTCTTTTGAGTGATTGTGAGGAGGCCAATGTCCGATGGTTATATTCGGGCATCGTTGTTACATGTCCGATTCTGATGTTATCCCGGAATCGTTGTTATTGCATGGACTCCGCGGGTCCCCCAGGGTGGTGCCGGTGAGACTCCCCCGGTGAACAATTAGCCAGGGTCCCGTCTATCTATTGGGCAAAGATCTGGGATGAATGGCACTTAGACTTCGCGAGTCACGTTGCGTTGTGCTATCGAGACGTCGATATTTCCGTCCAGAGTACATGCGTACACCTCATTTGCATGACATGGCGTCGTATTCATATCATTATTGCACCGCATTGCATTATGACTTGATTGAGTTGTTGTGATGATTGGATAGTGATGATTCTGTTGTGATGATTGGATAGTGATAGTTCTGTTGTGGTGATTGGGTTGGATCGGATATACTCAGACTATCCTATTATGATTTAGATGCTATACATAGGCAATAACGAACATTTGGACTCTATGATTGTGAACTATATTGTTGACTTGTGCTCTGTTAATTTAACCTAAAAATGGTAGTAAATTGTTTAAGCGAGGTAGGATAAAAAGGTGTCACAACAATGGGCTCGCTCCTAAAACACACACGAGCGACCTGGGAATAACAAAGATGTTGAGAACCTGGATAGGTGTTGGCCAACTTATAATTCATTGAAGAGTAGTTGTGACTTAAGTTATATTGACATTGTGATGTACTGTTTTGGGATATGTCTTTTGATTTAGTGATTATAATCATTATCCGTGAATTCTTTACCAATATGTATTACTAACCATTGTCTGCTTATGATACTTACCAGTACGCGTGTTTTGTACTGATATTGCACTTGCTACACCCTTTTGGGGTATAGATTGTTTCAGGTATTTGTTGATGTGAAGAGGAACTCACGGTGCCTAACTGGAAGGCCTCCTCCCACTTCATTTGAGACGGAGGATGCGTCATAGAATGTAATGGTAATCTGAGTCAATAGTCGCTCTTGTACTAGTCTAGACCAGGTCATAGGAAGTCGTATCGAATATGTAAATTGGCGTTGTTGTAGTATATAAACTTGTGTTTATTGAATATTTATAAATAGAACTCTGTTGTATTCCTTAATTATCAAATGCTGTTAAATGGAATGTCGTGTGATTGAAACATTTTAAAAATGAGAGGGTTGGTATCAGAGCCTAGGTTCCGGTCTACTAGGTACAAGAGCAATGTCTAGTAGAGTCTCGTGGAATGGTACGTAGACGCCCGTCCACGGGAGGCTATAGGGAATCTAGGAAAATTTCCCTTCATTCTTTCAATTCGTGCTACTTCGGTCAAATTGGTATTTCAATGAGCCTAATTGGTATCTAGACGATTCTAATTGTTATCTACACTCGAAAAACAAGTTGTGTTTGAAATCATGTCTGATATGTGTTGAGTTGGTCGAGTTAAAATTTTAGTCGTGAAACGATTCGAGTTAGTATAATATTGCTGCCATGTATGACGCCCAGCGGTCAGCATACTGCTGTAGCGTTATCGCTGCAGTGGGTAGGCCACCGTTGAGGCGGCTCCTTCCATTTCCTCCTCGACCGCTTTTGCGGCCCAACCACCGCCGAAGCGGTACTACCAGATTCAGAGCCTGAACTCTTCCCTTGTTTTCGGCCTTCTTCCCCTGTTTCAGCTAATTAACAGACCAGATAAACAGCATCAGCAATTCAAAACAACAGCTTGGTCACAACAAGCCCGACAAGGGCAAGAATCATTCCAGTCACTACCAAGAGACGATTACCATTACTGAAATAAAGAAGCTAAGCAGTTTAGCATTCAAAACAACTACACAAACATTAGCCATGAGCCAAGCTACCCAAAAACCAAAAAAAAAAAAACAAATCCAAACAGGGGAAGCAAAATAAACCAAAGAAAAAGAAAGATTTTCTGAAACTATAGAACCCGACATGGTCAACCATAACATCACAAAAAGGGGAGGGGGAGAGAAGGATCTTTAATCCTCCGTCTTGCTCATGGCGTCTTCATCATCAGAACTGCCTCCACCTGCCCAACTGCACCACCAGCCTCACGGGGCATCTCTAGGAAGGAATACATGTCAGAGTCGTCATCGTCGCCTACGGGAATCGGCACGCCAGGGCCCATGGTGTCCCATATGGCCTTAGTCCCTCTCCAGTTATAGATGAACACTTTCTCCCGGGATCTATTCCTGGCAACCTCAACATTGAAATCCTCTCGAAGTTTCTTGTGGTTTGTGGCCAAGGTGGAATAGACTGTCTGCATGGACGCAAGCGACTCTCCCATAGTCTTCTGGGTATTGAAATAACCTTTCATCTAATCCCTAGTGACAAATGCGGCAGCATCACCCAATGAACTGGAACCATCATCTGGTATGGGCATCGCCCGGAACATGGCCTCCATCTCATCAAAGCGCATCTCTATGCACTCAAAGGGACCCTGAGGGCAAGAGGCCCCAGTCCAGGTCTCCTGACCACCCTCGTCACTGGCCTCATCATCAGCCCCAGCCCCACTGCCTGCCTCTCGGACATCACTAACCTTCCTCCTCTTCCTGCTCTCCCTACTAACCATGGCAGTACCCTAACCCTTCACCACAAGTGGGTGAAATAAATTATCATTAGGCACCCACTCATCCATCGCATTTTCTCTTGGCACCTTAAACCTCTTGCAAAGCGAGGTGATCAAGGACAGAAAACGTCAAACTTGCACCCCGTCCACTCAGCAACCACCTGAGCACCCACATTGATTGGAATGTCCGCCAAGACACAAGCAACAACCAAGGCACGAAGAAAGGTCACGTCCCGAACATTCTTCGACGGTCGAACCCTGCGGGAAAAGATATTCAACCACCTTTTTGCCTCCGCAGTGAAGCAATCACTAGAGATCCTAACCTTGCCATCAGCCTAAATGGCATACTTCATCTCACTCTCATGAACCAGCACTGAGGCCAACCACCTCGAATCCTGCTCCGCTGCCTTGGCTGCAAAAGGCTCGTCAGAATGATTGTCAAGTTTGTACACTCTATTGATGTCCTTGGGCCCCACTTTCACCCTAGTACCCCGGATAACAATCTTTGGGCTACTACTCATCAATTCCATACTTAATCAAGCTTAATCCACCAATAAATCAAGGTTTTATAATTAACAACTTATTCAAGAAAGAAACCCAAAACCCTCTCTTATTCTCCAAGTTCTATGGAGTTACTAGCACGAATTCTTACTTAGGAAAGGTAATGAAAGAGATTGAGATTAGAGAACTTACCCTCAAGAGAAATCTGACCAAACCCTATTCAAATCGCCTTCAAAATGCTAAGGAAATGGAATATAAGGAATGGAAGGGAATAAGGGTTTCCAAAGGCTTTTAAATCAGAAAACTGCCCGTCGGCCGCTTTTGCGGTCACCAGACACCAAAGTCATCCAAACTTGGGAACGACACTCGAAACCTCCCGGACACAAACCAAATATGCAGATATACATAAAATCGCGCTACGAACGCACTCATGGCCTCGGAATTCCCATTGAAGTTCTTGTTGACCAAGTCAACCCCCGATACCTCAAAACTAGCTTTTCAAGCCAAGTCCCAAAATTCACCCGAGTGCATTGGGAAGCGAATCAAATATACACACAAGTTCTAAACGACTATCCGGACCTCTCGAAATCGACGGATATCTAAAAAAGGTCCTTTACCCAAAAGTCAACTATGAGTCAAACGATTTTCACTTAAAAGACATATCAAAACTCACTCCAATACCTAGGGAACCGTGCCACCTAACCCCGCCGGTCAAAATGGTACTAATAAAGCTCGGGGATGGGTCAACGGGGCAAAATGGTCAAAATGCAATAACGAACGAACGGGTCATTACACTTAACCATTTTATGATGGTCTCCGACTTTGTTTAAAACTTTTCTTTGACTGTCTAAGAATTTTTTAAATTCATCCCCTAGTTTGCATTTTGCGCCACGTAATTTGCGTCCGACTTTTATTCGGGAAAAAATTGTTCTGAATCATATTTATTAACAAGGACCTTGTATTTATGCTTATGAAATGGGACGTCACCCATTCATTTCGGGCATTTTTATTTTTGTGTAAAAATGAACTGTAATCGAGCTTTCTTTTTTCACGAAACTTTAGTCTTTTATTGACTTGAAAAGTTTTCATTGCAATTTACAATTTCAATTACAACCGAAACTAAGATCATAAAAGGGGCTGCCAAGGTTCCCCCGGGAATTATGCATTTTTCCTTCAGGATCAACTCTTGGTAACAGTCCCCAATGTTTTCTAAGAAATTACATTCTTTTTCTTATGAATATTACATTCCTTCTTCCAACCACACAACATTGTGGGATACATCCTCCCTAGTATTCCCCAGGAATTATGCATTTTTCCTCCGGGATTAACTCTTGGTAACAGTCCCCACTATTTTCTAAGAAATTACATTCTTCTTCTTATAAATGCTACATTCTTTCTTCCAATCACGCAACATTGTGGGATACATCCTCCCTAGTGTTTGAGTGTGAAAGATGTCAGTAATAATACCGCTTCAAATGACTAATGTTCCAGTTATTGGATATCTTGGTTCTATCATCCGTTTCCAACTGGTATGAGCCTTTACCCATTATGCTTGCCCTCAATAGGGTCCTTCCTAATTTGGTCCGAGCTTTCCTGCATTCTGATCCTTGGTATTAAGAGTTACTTTCCGCAGGACCAGATCCTCCAGTTGGAAATACCGAAGTTTGGTCTGACGGTTGTAATATTTGCCCATCCTTGGCTTCTGAGCCAAGATCCTGATCAAAGCCATTTCTCTGTGCTCCTCCAATAGAGCCAAACTGACCAGCATAGCTTCATTGTTTTCTTCTTCATTTGCGTGAGCATACCTCAGAGATGGCTCCTCTATTTCTACCGGTATCAAGGCTTCAGCCCCGTACACCAGAAAAAATGAAGTTTCACCTATACTGAGCATCGTAGTTGTTCGGTGTGCCCATAATATTTCTGGAAGAAAATCCCTCCATTATTCTTTTGCTAGTTCAAACCGCTTCATGAAACACACAATTGTCTTGTTTGTTGACTCGGCTTGCCTATTTGCATTCAGATGATAGGGAGTTAATATTATCCGCTTCATTTTCAGCCCATCAAAGATTCCTATCACTTTTATGCTAATGAACTCCGGACCATTGTCACATGTTATCTCCTTTGGAATTCCAAATCGAAAAATTATATGGTCGTAGATGAAGTCGATGACCTCCTTTTCCCTTATCTTCTTATAAGTCCCGGATTCTACCCATTTCGAAAAATAATCCTTCATAATTGGTAGGAACTTAACTTGGCCAAGAGCTTCCAGCAATGGCCCCACAATGTCCATTGCCCTGTTCATGAAAGGCTAAGGTGATATGATTAGATGCAAAGGCTCTGTCGGTTAATTAATCATTGGGGTGTGCCGCTGAAATTTGTCACATTGTTGGACAAATATTTTGACATCTTCCTCCATCAGAGACCAATAATATCTGGCTCGTATCAGCTTTCTACCTAGTAAGTCTGCTCCGGAGTGATTTCCATAAACTCCTTCATACACTTCTCTCATCACATAATCTGTTTCACCTTGTCCTAGGCATCTAGCCAAGGGACCGTAGAAAGACCTCTTATACAATTGCCCTTTTACTATACAATACCGAGCTTCTTTTGTAAGTATTGCTTGGGATACTTTCACATCATCGGGTAGCTTGTAATTGTGAAGATAATCTATATACTTGTTGCGCCTGTCACGACCCAACTAGAGAGCCATGATGGGCACTAGGAGCTAACCCACCAAGCACCTCTGAACATACATCTCATAATAATTTCTAGGTGGACCACAAAGACAGCTCATGGGTATCATAATCTGTAAGGGCATATATCACAAGATAATGGCACATCTCTATATAATCGTCAACAACAGTGGCCATCATCACAAGCTGACATGGCTGCCAAAATATCATACAACAATATGAACCCGTAGGGTTACGAAATGTCTAACTGTACACACATGTCTACGAGCCTCTACATAGAATACAAGTGACCATAAAGATCAATACCAATAGACTGCAACTCCGAAGTAAGTGGAGTTCTCCTGAGAATCCGCTGATAGAGCACCTACGGATCTAATCCGTCTCCCTGCCTACCTCCGGGCATGAACGCAGAGTCCACAAGAAAGGATGTCAGTACGAACAATATACTGAGTATGTAAGGCATAAATAATAAGATAACAAGAGATACAGAACATAACATGAGATAAGGATAACCTGTACATCTGATTGCCTCGTAAGACGGATATCATGCATCCTTAGCTTTTTAAAGAAAACATTTTTCATACATATATAACGTAATAGTGCTGCGGAACATGCAGCTCGATCTATATATCACATCATCATTACATAAGTTGTCGCGAAACGAACGGCCCGATCCATTTAACCATATATCCCGCGTCCGGGACGATATCATAGTATACCAGCTGATCAGGTGGTCATGCGTATATAACACCTCACCTTTGCCCATATCCCATATATACATATAAGTAGCATGCATGAGAGCCCAAATAAAAGCTACTACTTTATCGAAGTGACGTAAGGTCAGTAGCCTCCGATTTATATTATGGAACAATCATTATCGCTATATCTCACCTTAAAGTAATAATTATCATAAGGTGTGATCAACAATAATGAGTGAAATCATGAAATAAACTTTATGATCTCATAATAGAATCAAAACCATAAGCTTTGGTATCTCTTGAATGGGATCATCAACCTCATCATCATTATCATCATGGACCATATTTATCTTTAGCATCATAAGAAACTCTAAGAATCATGAACTTCTAGTTTTTGGGAATAAGGATGTTATGGAAAACACGTATAAGTTCATAAGACAAAAATCATGCCTTTAGAAAGAAAGAGACAGCCTTAACATACCTTTTTGGTCTCCTTAACTACTTAACGCTTATCCTCCCAAGCTCGTAAATCTACATTAAAGAGAATTCATATTATTGTTAGGCTTATCGTCATATGCTTATCTTAAGCCTTCAAATTAAACCCTTTTAGAATCTGTTGAAATTCGGACAGCATCTCCCCTATATCTTCTATTCCCTCCAATCTTCAAAACAACTCCCAAAGCACAATGAAACATCAACAATTCCATAATCAAAAGATTACATTCAAACTATACTCAATTCAATCCCAAAACTTCTTTTCATAATCAATCCATAACAACAACTTCATACAACCCCTTATACACTCGTATACGATAATTTCTTAACATCATTATTATCCCTCATAAAAATATTATGCTCAAAACATACAAATAATTATAACTCAAGTTAATTCACAACTCAAAATATCATTAAATGTATATTTGAACTTTTCCTCCAATTTTCTTCTCCTCAAATCTTAACATAATTACCAAAAAAAACTCATAAATATGAAACTAAGATGAAATGTTACCTCAAAATTTAAGAACACTTCAATTCCATGGTTACTCCACCTTAAAAATACTCACCCAAAGATCTTCAAGAAGAGGAGACAAGTGTAGACCTCACTTGGAACTCTTAACCACTTTAATCTTCACTTTGATCTTGGTTTAGGCTCGAAAATATGTTGGAATATGTTTGGAGAGGTTTCTAGGGCTTTCTAGGACTTGGGTTTATGTTGAAAATATAATAAAAATGACCAAAATTTTCATATAGACTTCTAGGAATATATGTGCATGTTGTGGAAGTTGGGGGAATGTTCTAGAGGATTTGGGATATGTTTAGGGGGGTTTGGAAGAAGAAATAAGGGGTAAACCCCCTTTTATAGTGCTCTAGAGTCGGTTGGCACCGACCTAGAACTTTTCGCGCAATGTAGCTGCGCGTGTCGCGCACTGTAGCTGCGCATTTCTGCTCTGCCAGCCTGACTTATAACGTCCATAATTCTCTACTCCGACGTCGTATCGACGAGCGGTTTGTTGCGTTGGAAACTAGACTTCATGAAATTCAATTTAGGATTTTTCATTGCTTCAAAACTCCTCATATACTAAAATATATTTTTTTTCCCGAGTTGGCTCATACTTTGTTGTTCAAAGTAACACTCATCTTTTTCCAAAGTCATACTAACTCAACTCCTTCCACTCAATTCCTTATAGGACCTTTCAGAATTCCTCGTATGTATCCTTTACTCATATAATATACTCAATAATGCTTCGTCCCTTATACTCCAAAGTTATTTTACTTACCCATAGTTCAATGTACTTACGCTTAAATTTGATCAGTGCTTTTCCGTAAGTACGGGGCGTAACATCCTTCCCCCCTTAAAAACATTTGTCGTCGAATGTTATAGCTTGCAAGCTTACGATGTTAGCATTGATTTCTTGAAATGGTTGTCCTCCCTTAGACTCTGATCTTCATATTCCTATACTAGGGGCACATTAGTCTTTTCTTATACTCTCCTAACTTTTGTCAAACTCATCGATTAGTTTCATATCCTCATGTCCTCATGTATGTTACCGATGGTCAACTGATATCCAACTATCGTCTTGTTCTCATTAAGGTAGTCTTGGCTCATGATCGCTACGGCTCTTTGCCGATCTTGCGAGTATTCTTAATTGTTGTATCCTTTTGACTTGCTCGTTATTTCTCTGTTAGTAGACAACTCTCTTATTCAGATGTAGAACCTTTCCTTGCTTGCTTATCTGGATTTTAGTTTGAGTTATCCGTCTAGTACGAATTAATCCTATATACATACAATATCATCTCCTTCTAACTTCCTTAGCCGGATTCCTTACTAGGTCCTCGGGCAAATTTTCATCATGGTTTCGCCTGTAGTAGCGCTGAATAATCTACAATAGTATTTTCTTGGTAACGTCTTATTATCCTCGGTGATTACCGTTTCTGGGGTTCTCCATCTCATACACACTTAATTACGACTTCCTTTTAATACGAGTATGCTTCTCTCCTTAAGTCCTTGGCTCTCTTATACCAGTGACTAACTGAGACTTAAACTAACCTCCATTCTTCTTCGGCTCCTTATCGTCTTTCTTAGACCATTCTGTTGACCATTTCATCACGGTAGTTGTTTATATGGTTCTGTGTCATACACTCTCACAATCGATATAACTGGCGACTTGGAATTTCAAGACTTACGAGGTACTTCCTAATCTCAGGCAGTACTATTGTCTTGCTATGCATAGGCACCCTATCATTCTTTCCTTTGAAGATCATTGAACTTCCTATAATTTTTCCTCTTTTGAGCTTGGAAATATTGTAGTTCATCTTAGAACTGAATTTGTTCTTCCCCCTCTTTTAAAGGATGTTCTCATATACCAGTAACATTCGAGTATTAACCATTTTTGGTAGTCATCTGGTCGACCCTAACGGTTCTTCAACTCCTCTACTCCATATAATACTGGAGTTCCTTTCATCGCATGGTTTAACTCATTTCCTTTTTGCTATCAGAGTTCTTATATCAAGTCAAAATGTTTGTACATACCGGATACAATTTAAACGCTTTCTTTATTGTTCACTTCTTTCTTTCATGACTAACAGTCCCCTGGGCTAACGAATCAATGGTGACATCGAAATTTGTTAGGCTTCTTACGAAGTGTCCAACTATACAACGCTCCTTAAGACATAGGTTTCCTCGCCAGCTACCTTTTCACTAATATTCTTGAGATTCTTCTTGCTCCTCTTCTCCTGACATCTTAATCTTCTTACTCTTATGTATACATATTTCTCCTTTTCTCTGATATTGTTGCATCATGATTATTCAACTTTAACATTCAGAGAAAACAATATCAATCTGCCCTATAGCACTTGCTACCTTAGCTTCGATAATCAGCTCAATCACTACCTTTAACATATCGTAAGATCGATCATAAGGGCACACCTAATACTTAATGGGCCCATACATAACTTATCATTTACATCGCTTATTAATACTTCACCTACAAAATATCCCAATGCTATTTAAAATTTCCCTGAATCTGTGGCTTTAATACATCTCCCTTCTCTTTTTGCCCAGCTAGCCAGACTCATACCTCGCGATCATTTCGAAATTCTAATCGTAAAGCTAACATGCTCCTAATTTCCCTCGGGGCTATTCTAGTTTCTCATATTCTTTTTTCATATGTCTAAATCTGTAGGTCTTCCTAGCATATCTTTCTACGTCCTAATTGTAAACCTCGGCGATATAACTTTACTTAAAAATCTTTACTCGTACTTGTACCCTGTCTCTTTGTCTAAACCAATCAACCTCGCATCCTTTACTTTCCTACAGCAGCCAAATCGTTCCTTGTCATATTTTATCTTCACCTGTACACCTACTCTCTTCTCTCTATGCACATAAATCGACATCGCACCTAATTTCCTTATCGCCAAAAAACCTTCACAACACCCGTCTGAAAAAAAATTGAGGTGAAACCTTCTTATAAGGATTAGTTAGAAATACACCACATATTCTTAAGGTTGATACAATCTCTACTTCCTTCATCGGCCAAGCAATATCACGCTTAGAAGTTATATAAACAATCCAGAAGACAATCACAATTGCACTTCAACTTACCCAATCCATTTAACCATATATCCCGCGTCCAGGACGATATCATAGTATACTAGCTGATCAGGTGGTGATTCGTATATAACGCCTCACCTTTCCCCATATCCCATACATACATATCTAATATACATATATAATATAAGTAGCATACATGAGAGCCCAAATAAAAGCTACTACTTTATCGGAGTGACGTAAGGTCGGTAGCCTCCGATTTATATTATGAAACAATCATTATCGCTATATCTCACCTTGAAGGAACAATTATCATAAGGTGAGATCAACAATAATGAGTTAAATCAAGAAATTCATGAAATAAACTCTATTATCTCATAATAGCATCAAAACCATAAGCTTTGGTATCTCTTGAATGGGATCATCATCCTTATCATCATGGAACATATTTATCTTTAGCATCATAAGAAACACTAAGAATCATGAATTTCTAGCTTTTGGGAATAAGGATGTTATGGAAAACACGTATAGGTTCATAATAAAAAAATCATGTCTTTAGAAAGAAAGGGACAGCCTTAACATACCTTTTTGATCTCCTTAACTACTTAATGCTTATCCCCCCAAGCTCACAAATCTACATTCAAGAGAATTCATATTATTGTTAGGCTTATCGTCATATGCTTATCTTAAGCCTTCAAATTAAACCCCTTTAGAATCTGCCGAAATTCGGGCAGCATCTCCCCTATATCTTCTATTCCTCCAATCTTCAAAACAACTCCCAAAGCACAATAAAACATCAACAATTCCATAATCAAAATATTACATTCAAACTATACTCAATTCAATCCCAAAACTTCTTTTCATAACCAATCCATAACAACAACTTCATACAACCCCTTAGACACTCATATACGACAATTCCTTAACATCATTATTAGCTCAAAACATACTAATAATTATAACTCAAGTTAATTCATAACTCAAAATATCATCAAATGCGTATTTGAACTTTTCCTCCAATTTTCTTCTCCTCAAAGCTTAACATAATTACCAAACAAACTCATAAACATGAAACTAAGATGAAATCTTACCTCAAAATTCAAGAACACTTCAATTTCATAGTTATTCCACCTTAAAAATACTCACTCAAACATCTTCAAGAAGATGAGACAATTGTAGACCTCATTTGGAACCCTTAACCACTTTAATCTTCACTTTGATCCTTAGTTTAGGCTTGGAAATATGTTGGAATATGTTTGGAGAGGTTTCTAGGGCTTTCTAGGACTTGGGGTTATGTTAAAAATAAAATAAAAATGACCAAAATTGTCATATAGACTTGTAGGAATATATATGCATGTTGTGGAAGTTGGGGGAATGTTCTAGAAGATTTGGGATATGTTTAGGGGGGTTTGGATAAAGAAATAAAGGGTAAAATCCCTTTTATAGTGCTCTAGAGTCGGTTGTCACCGTCCTAAACTTTCCGCGCACTGTAGCTACGCGTGTCACGCACTCTAGCTGCGCGTTTCTACTCTGCCAGCCTGACTTGTAACCTCCATAATTCTCTACTCCGACGTCATATCGACGAGCGGTTTGTTGCGTTGGAAACTAGACTTCATGAACTTCAATTTAGGCTTTTCCTTTGCTTCAAAACTCCTCATATACTAAAAGATATTCTTTCCCCGAGTTGGCTCAGACTTTGTTGTTCAAAGTAACGCTCATCTTTTTCCAAAGTCATACTAACTCAATTCCTTATAGGACCTTCCGAAATTCCTCATATGCATCCTTTACTCATAAAATACACTTAATATATACTTAATAATGCTTCATCCCTTATACTCCAAAGTTATTTTACTTAGCCATAGTTCAACATACTTACGCTCAAGTTTGATCAGTGCTTCTCCGCAAGTACGGGGTGTAACAGTAAAAATACCAAGTCAGACTTGTTGAGTTTGCCTCATCATGACTAGGATCTAACGTCGAATTTTACAATTGAATGACCTTTCCCGAACTCATTCCTCCAGCGTCAGTTGAAGACCCTAAATTTGCCAGAGCATCAGCTTCCACATTTCGTTCTAGTGAAACATGCTCGGGGGTCCATTCCTTGAAGTGTCGCAACAATATTTGGATTTTATCCAAGTGCTTCTGCATCTTGTCATACTTTACATCAAAAATGTCGTGCACCTGGTTGACCACAAAGAGGGAATCGTTTTTTGCCTCAATAACCTCAGCCCCCAAGCTCCAAGCTAACTCCAGACCTGCAATCACTGCCTCATAGTGGACTTCGTTGTTAGTCAATTGTACAGTTCTAATTTCCTGTCTAATTATATCCCTAGAGGGGTTTTTTAAAACTATGCCCAATTCAGACCCTTTCACATTAGATGCTCCGTCCGTGAATAAGGTCCACACCCCAGGTAACGCCCCTGAAGAAACTATGTATTCTTTTTCAACTTCAGGCACCATTCCCAGGCTGAAATCAACTACAAAATCAGCCAACACATGGGATTTTATTGCCGTTCGCGGCCTGTATTCTATGTTATAACCACTAATTTCAACAGTCCATTTTGCTAGCCTACCAGAAAGCTCAAGTTTATGCAGCATATTTCTCAACGGATATGTTGTTACAACGCAAATAGGATGACACTGAAAGTAAGGTCTCAATTTCCTAGTGGCAGTTATTAAAGCCAAAGCCAATTTTTCAAGATAAGGATACTTGGTTTTGGCGCTCGCCAATGTACTACTGACATAATAAATAGGAAATTGTGTGCATTTATCTTCTCGAACAGAACTTCACTTACCGCTACTTCGGACAAAGCCAAATACACAAGGAGCTGCTCGCCCTTGAAAGGTTTAGACAACAACGATGCACTTGCTAAATATTTCTTCAGCTCTCTCAAAGCTTGCTGGCACTCTAGTGTCCATTCAAAATATTTTTTCTTTTTCATCAACGAGAAAACCCGTTGACTGTTTTCAAAGGAACGAGATATAAAACAGCTTAACCAACCTACTAGTTAGCCTCTGTACCGCTTTCACATCTTCCAACACTTTCGGGATTTCTTCTATTGCCTTTATTTTATCTGGATGGACCTCAATTCCACTGTTTGAAACTAGGAATCCCAAGAATTTCCCCGAGCTGACGCGAAAAGCACATTTATCTAGATTCAACTTCTAAGCACTTTAAACATTTCTTGCAAGTGGCTCAAATGGTCCTTCGAACAAATGGATTTAACTAACATATCATCTATATATACTTCCATAGTCCTAACAAATTAATTTTCAAACATACGATTAACCAAACGTTGATAAGTAGCTCCCGCATTTTTTAAACCGAGAGGTATGACATTATAGCAATAACTACCATACTTGGTAACAAACAAAGTTTTTCTTGATCATCTGGATTCATCATTATCTGATTATATCCGGAGTAAGCATCAAGAAAACTAAGCATATCATGTCCTTCCGTGGCATCAATCATCCGATCAATGTGCGACAGAGGAAACGAATCCTTCAGACATGCTTTATTCAAATCCTTAAAGGCTATACACATCCTTAACTTATTCCCTTTTTTAGGTACTACCACCACATTTGCTAACCAATCAGGATAAGTTACCTCTCTAATAGATCCTATATTTTACAGTTTTGTTACCTCTTCCACTATGGGCCTCCTTTTTTGCTTTATTGGAACGAATCTTAGGTTTAAGCTGAGCTTGTGAGTTTTCACTTCCGGCGAAATCCCTGTCATATCTAAGTGGGACCAAGCAAAACAATTGATATTATCTTTAAGAAATTTAATAATATTAAGCCTGGGCTTCGGAGACAATCTGGTGCCTAGGTATACCTTCCTCTCTGGTTGTTGGTCAAAGAGTGCAATTTACTGTAGCTCCACTATAGTGGATTTGGTGGCGTCTGATTCTTCTGGGACCACAAATGATCTTGGAACTCCATAATTTTCCATCTCATCAGACTCTTCAATGTTAGGCTCAGTAACTTCCGCTTCCTATTAATCCTTGGCTTGCGCAGCTACTAACCTAACTTGCTGTAATTGCTATTTTGCCCAATTTTCATCATCTCCCTTTTCTGTCGAGGATGTTCCCTTATTCTCTTTATTAGGTTCTTCTTTCTCGTGTGACTCTATAGCAAACATTTCTCTTGCCCCGGACTGTTCGCCCCTGATTTGTTTGATTCCATCAGGCGTTGGGAATTTAAGCAACAAATGTAAAGTAGAAGGTACTGCCTTCATATCATGTATCCATGGTCTTTCATATATAGTGCTATAGCTCATGTCACCATCAATGACACAGAACTTGGTGTGCTTGAGCAATCCTCCCGCGTTGATTGGCAATATAATTTCATCTTTCACTGTCTCGCACGACATGTTGAACCCATTAAGTACTCGAGATTATGGTGTTAGTGATAAGTGTATTTTGTTGGATTATAAATATATAATTATTCTTACAAAAACATAAAAATTATCATTATTTTTCCATATTTTTAACAAAATATTGCAGGGAAAGAAATAAAAAAAAAAGTAGCAAGAGTGTCATTGAAAGAATACCGAAAACATTCTACCACACAACCAAGAATTCATAACATGTTGTCATGCCAAAACCGTTACCAACAAGCAAAATGGTTACGACCAAGTCACCTTATGGCTATAAAATGTTGTCAAACTCTAGAGGAGAAGGATGAACTTAGCTTTTGAATCGTTCTAGAGAGTAATTTTCTTTTCAGTTCAAAATAATTTTTCAAGACTAGAATTACTCTAGTCCCTGATTTTAATTAAGTAGGGAAAATTATTCTTCTTGAGTATTTCTTTCTATTTTCTTATTGAATGGACATGAATATTTCCATTATCAGTATTAAATCCAGCATGGAGTAATTTTTCCTTTTGTTGGGATAGTGATGAAACTTGATATATTTTATAATGCTATTTCTGTTGTTTACATTCTTGGCCTGCACCTTTCATCTACATTTCATAATGTGTTGGAATGATGGTCTTATATTCATTGTTATCACGTCTATATATTTTATTTCTAAGTTATCATTATATTAATTTTTTAATTCTCACGGAGCAAAATTAACATATATAACAGATGAATAAAATAGTAGAGTGATAGCAATTTTTATTAACATATTATTCCAAGCCCATAATCTTGCTTGCCTCGATTTTAATTGTCACGGAGGAATTTTTGTAGACAAGATTTTTGGTTCAAAGTAAAAATATTCTCACAAAGTTTTTACTATTTTTAGCACAATTCAAGCAAGAGAGTGTTTCAGTTTTATCGTCACTAGTTTAAACCAATTAATTAACATAACCTCACGGAATGTTAATTAATTATTTATTTCTTAGTGTGAA